>NW_020864695.1:0-35636 GCF_003713205.1 Coffea eugenioides
GCTAGCACCTGACTAGGGTTGGTTGTACTTGACTTGTAAACACTTTGAAGTATTTTGATATGTAGAAGATTTGTATCTGGGTTTGTGCATCAATGTATATTATAAGTTTGAATTGTTGTGTTATTTATTTTTCTATGGATGTAAGTTACTTTCTCGAGTTTCGAGTGAGTGAGTCCTGACGAGAGTTGGGCAGACGACTCACTAAACCCTAGGGTACGCCCTAGGGGGAGGTGGGGTCGTCACACCCAATACTTGATTGCCAACTTAATATATTAATTGTGAAGTTTGAGTTGGTGATAGATTTATTGAGTCTAACGATTAAGAGACCAGATATCATATTTGAAATGGAAGTTTGAGACCATACATAGACTATTGAGACTGGAACAATGTGACCATTAAGAATAACTACCTTTTTGCCTTACATGGATAAGAATTCGATCAACTGTAAGGAGCCGTGGTACTATCTAAATGGGATTTAAATTAGAATTATTATCAGTTGAAGATCCTAGAAACTAGTGTTCCAAAAACCACTTTCAATTCAAGATATGGGCACTTTGAATTTTCAATTACGTCTTTTGGGTTGACTAATGCACTAACAGCATTTAATGACCTAATGCATCGGAGTTTAAACCGTATTTGGATTAATCTGTGGTGGCATTTATTAATGGTATATCGGTATACTTTAAGGTTCGAGAAGATCATGAAAAATACCTGATGATAGTTTTACAAACCCCGAGAGAGCGCCAACTTTCGTTAAGTTCAATAAATGTGAGTTCGGTTGGAAGAAGTAGCCTTTTTAAGTTGTACAATATCTAAGGAAGGAATTGCTATAGACTCAGCTGAAGTGGAAGCTGTTTTAAGAGGAAACGACCAGAAAACCCTACCGAAATTTGGAGCTCTTAGAGTTAGTTGAATATTACCTTTGACTTATCAAGGACTTTTCTAAGGCTGCAAGACTTGGTAAATTTTTTGGGATTCAAATATGAGGAAGAATTTCAAAAGTGAAAAAGTGTTTAACCGATGCACCTGTATTAACCTTACCTAGCGGAGGAGGTAGTTTTGTGATTTATACAGATGTTTCAAAGGATGGTTTAGAATGTGCATTATTATTACCCAATAAGGTGATTGCATATGCCTCTAGAAAGGAAAATCTTTGAAGAGAAATTTTTCAACCCATGATTTGGACTTGGCGGCTGCGATATTTGCATTAAAGAAGTGAAGACATTACCTATATAGGGTAGACATGAGGCCAATTAAGTTGCCCTATTACTTGGAAGTTAAAAGACCTATTAGGGAAAAAAATCAAAATTTGATTGCTTGTTGGATGAATAGAAATTGCGAAGTATGGGTTGGAAAACGTAAGTTAGTGATTCAATGAATAGGCTTAACTATTAAGGGAATGATATCGTCCTAAGTGTGAATTTCGAGGACGAAATTCTTTTTAAGGAGGGAAAGATGTGAGGACCCGAAAATTTTCTTATTTTATCTTATTTTTACCAGCTTATTTAATTATTTATTCACCCGTTTTCTCTGAATAATTTATTTCATCAATTTTAAGTCCATTAGTAAGAAAAATGTCTCCCTTATGTTTTTAAAAACGTTTCGTTAGCAAAATTTATTTTTCGGAGGCTCGTTTAATAACGAATAATGAGTACACATTTTTTGAGATAAAATTCTATTCGAGAGTGCAATAATTTTGGAGAATTAAGAATGATCAATAGTAGATTAAGAAAAGTAAATTGACAGATTAGATATGAGTGAGTTAAAATTTAAGTTTATATCGTATGCGCGTCGAAGTATCCCGAAAATCACGCTGGCACAAACTAATTGGGATATGAGGAATTAATACAAAACTCGTGTGAGGACTCATGTTTTTATTCTAAAAATTGTCATTTATAATTATTACCCTAGTATTAGTTAATTATATTATCGTTACATGAATTTCTTTTAAGTATCGCTTTATCGCGCGCGAATCGGAAATAGTGCATTTCGAGCCGAAACGGATAAATAGAATTTAAAAATTTATACTAGACTACTAGATGAATAATTATATTGTTAAAAGAAGTACATAAGGGTTTAGTGCACAAGTGAAACAAACCCGAGAGAAAACAGATACGAAATGCGCGCGGTGAGTACTATTCATGGTTGACTTTATGTAAATTTTAACCATGAATCGTACAAGCTTCCAAGAAGCTTCATTCATCAGCACACACTCTCTCTCCTCTCACCAAGCTTGGCCGAAACTCTCCAAGGAAGAAGAAGAAAAGAGCTCTCTTCATTTGTTTCCATTCTTACTCCAAATCTTTCACAAATCACAATCCAACCAAAAAATTGCTTGGGAATTCACATAAGTTAGAAGAAAGACTTCATCTTGGCTGTTTTCTTGGAGTTTTAGTGATCAAAAAAATTCTGGTTTCTCTCAAAGCTAGGAGGTAACCATCCAACACGATCCAATCTTTCATTCTTGGCTTTAATGGGTATTATTCTTAGCTTTGAAGCTTGTAGCTTCATTATTGTTGTTGTTACATGGGTTGGAATGGTTGATGTGGGCTCTATGAATTCCCACATCGGTTGTATAGGCTGATATGATGATATAATGCTTGATTTGAGTTGTTTAAATGTTGTTTAAGATGATTATCGATAGAGAATCGAAGGAAAGTTGAAGGAAAATTTCTCATGATTGCTGACCGAAATCTGTCCTATTTTTTCCGTGCATTTAGTTCAAATTTTTTATGCTCAAATGACTTTGAAACTAATGTATATATGTTGTGTATGGTGTGTAGAAAGTTTCTACCAAAAATCATTTGAATTAGTTGGATAAAAGTTGAATTTTGGCAAGAACACATCTGGAAAATTCGTGGAGCAGTGGTCCACTGGCAGTGTTCTTTGAACGAACATATCTCTCTGTCCGAAAGTCGGAATTGAGTGCCGTCAGCGGAATTCAAAACTAGACATCCATAGTTTTCTAACGGTGCAAAATGCACCTTCTAATTCGAACTGAGTCATCTGTAGTGATTGTTAAAATTTGGCTGTCCTGTATGACTGTTCAACCGAGAGAAGGGTAGAAGCTGCAGTTTGTGGCTCTATTTTCTCTCATTTTCAAACTGAATTTCATAACGATTTGTTCTGATGAAATGTAGCCTTTTGAATCTAGTTTCAAATGCCACCAAATATTCTCAATTTTGAGTTGTATTGAGTTAGATATAGTCCAATTTCCAAACTTTACCAAAGCTGGAAAACCTTAGTTTTGCTGGCCGATTGGTTTAGTTACTTGTGAAATATTTTATTTCGAAAATTCTGGTGACAACCACCTACCAAATGTATATTAAATGTAGCTTGGACTATGGTTTCACCAATGAACCAAATTGGAGTTGATTTCATTGGGCAAAATGTTTGAAAAAGGAAAAGGAAGCAAGACGACAGATTTGTCTAAGAAATTCCTCGAAATTTGGTAGTTTTGTTAACTACCTTCCCGTACAAGTTTTTATGTGAAATAGGGTAGAGGATTAGCCCTCATATGGAAGTTTAAGTGTACCAAATTTGGTTTCATTCTAAGACCATTTCGATACCCAAATGATGTGCCAAAGTTGTTCTTCATATCTAAAAAATTTACTAAACTGTCTTTAATTTTGGCCAACTTTGAGCTGCTATATTTTGGCACTCAAAACTCCGAACTTAGTTCTGTTTTGTTGTTTTTGAAACTTGGTTTAGAACTCTTATTGTAGTACAAATTCCAGAGGCTAGTTCACTTTCTGTGAATTTTTCTGAATTTCCAAAATTTACCGAAAAACATGATCGAAACTGTCTTGCAGGCTCAAGTCAGCCATTTTGAGCTGAAATTTTAATGTCTTCCATTTAGAATCTTGGAAAGGTGTCTTCTAGGAACTTTTACCACTTTGAACCAAGATTCCAATGGTATAAAGTTTTCCAATTTTGGACCTATTGAGTGCAAGTTCTGATTTTTCTAAGTTTGACGTGCAAAATGGAAATTTTCCTACTCGATGGGAAATGAGCTTTTGGAAACTCTTCCCTACCCTTTGATATCGATTGACCGTTTTAAATTTGATTTCATGAAAGAAATCAGTTTTCCTTGTATTATTAAACCCCACTTTTGAATCTCGATTTACGAGTAATTAAGGCACTCTTTCATGATATTTTCTTAGTATTGTATAAGGGTACAATCTTCCTTGTTAACCAAAGATTTATAAGTAATAGTGTGTGATAGTTAGTTATTATTTTCTCAGGCGCTCAATGGACCTTCAAGAGGATCTCGAAGCGGACGCCTAAAAGTTGTTTGAGCACTTACTCCCGCCTTTGATTGGTGAATGTCAAGTGCATGATTTGTTGCAATTATGCCAATTGCTGCTTATGGACTGAATGGTTTATGACTGTTGAGTCGAGTGTATACTTTATCGTACTCGTTCTCTTTCAACTGATAGCATAACTGAATTGCTCATGACTGAATTGAAATTGATTGACTGAATTGCAACTGATTGACTGCACATCGTTGGAGTGAATCTCCTCGACTTAAACTGAACTGTGGGGACGCCCAAATCTCAATTGGCCGACCTTGCGACTAGAACCAGCAAGGGCTTGGTCGAGAAGTTTGGTGAACCATGAGATAACTGTAAACTTGATCTATTGAGAGATCTTACTTGGCCTACTCGCGTAGTAGTGCCTTTTATTGAAATGCGGGTCCGGTGCGATGTATGGTGGATGGAACTGTGATGTAAGTGGAGTTCTACGAACTTAAATGCCGACCCGGTTGACAGAGTGTCATCGCGGGAAGGTATTCGATCGAGATTTGGTGAAGCAAGTGGAACTTAGCTCCTGAGAGCTCCTGTATCCTCATTGAATGTGTTTAATTGAAAGTTATGAATTGCTTGAATGTTACAGGTTTAATTCTTGCTTACATGGCATTGCTACTTGAACTATGTGTTTTGTATGCTTTCTTGGCCTCGCTGAGCGTTCGCTCATCCCATTAGATTTATTTTCCTTAGCAGGGGCCGAGATGGAAAGAGTTTTGGAGATGCCGACTTGAGCACTTTTGATTAGGGTTTTAAATGCACTGGACTAGACATCTTTTGAAAGTTGTGTATTTTGGGAAAGTGGTTGTATTTCGAAACTTGTGATGTAAGATTGAATATTCATGTATGGAAATGACTTCTTTTCTTTATTTTGACTTCGTTATTAGTCGTTATCCTTAAATTTGAACTGGAATTGTAATGAGTACTGGCAAGAGTTGGGCAGGCGTCCCGCCGATACCCTTTGGTTCGTCTTAGGGAGAAGTGGGTGCGTCACAGTTGGTATCAGAGCTTAGGTTTCAGATTTTTGTAGTGTATCTTAGGTTAAAAGTTTAGGATACTGGACCGTGGGATTCACTTGAACATTAACCTATTGTATTCCAGTGGTTAAAGAGAATTGGTACTCGAGAGTTTCTTAAACGGCATTGGTGGAAAAGAGCACTAGGTTAGAGATTTATTTGGAGGATATATTAGAGACTTTATCCTCGAAAATAGGAATGAGATATCTCAGTTATACTTTAAGAGATATTTGAGCGAGTTAGTGACTTTGAGTTTCTTACCCGAAAATTGTGGTTGTTTTGAAGGGATGGAGAATGGTAACGGGAGTCATGCCTCTAATGGCAATGGTCATGCTAATGGCCACGTGGAGCCTCTTTGGCCGGTCTACTATCGAGCACTGGGTGGAGAAGCTCGTGTTCGATTCTCGCCTGCCGCTAGGGTTTCCCGTTGTCCCTATTGTGAGAACCCGTGGATTTTTTTATTTTCTAGACTTTGTTTTCTTTAATTGCATACCTCGGTTTGTCCTGTATGTTAATTTGTTCAAGACTCCATTGAAAATATATGTAGTTTCCGATTGCTCATTTTCTTTGGATCCTATCGCACGTACTATGTTGGATTTGTGTGAATGGACTCCGTAGTCCTGGCGAGAGTTGGGTAGGCGGTCCGCCGAACCCTTTGGTTCGCCTTAGGGTGAGGTGGGGCTGTCACACCTATAGGGCAACGTACGCTTACCCTAATGATCTCGTGTTATCTATCGATGACGAGCATCGTTAGTTAGTGAATACCAACAGAGCTTACTCCAAGAGATCGAGGAGCTGAACGCTATGGTGAACGCTCAGGGTGCGAGGATTGAGGAGTTAGAGGGAATGGTGGTAGACGAAACAGCTAGGACTGAGGCCCCTCGTAATGAGCTTCAAAGAGATAGGGCTCGATTGACTACGATAGGTGAGGAGATCCGAGATTGGGCTTCTGGGATCCTAATTGATACTAATACGTTGATTGAGGAGGTGATAGAGGCTTTCAATAGTCTGGCTCGTGAGGGCACTCCTGAGGAAGAGCCTTTCAAGGAGGACCCGGAGGAGGATGATCAGGCTAGTGGCTCAGATGTGAATTAGACTAGGAGTGATAAATCTTTTGACTGCTGTAACTAGAAATAGCTGGGGTGGTGCTAGTTCAAAGGCCATTGTATTTTGTTAAATTGTGTGACCTACTTTTAGAAGAACTTGAACCTACTTTTGACATGCGTGACTAAATATACTTTTGTAGCACCTGTGTGCTATATTTTTGCAAATGCCCGTGACTTGCTAATTGTATGAATCTTGAAATATTAATGTATGCTAGTTGTTATTTCAAATGTTTTTCATGTCGCCTTTTGTTTTTAACTGTTCCCTCGCATAATTATTTTTAATTTGCATTTAAACATACTTAAGACTATGAACGGCCGCGGAGGTGCAAGGGACCGAGGGCATAGGGTTAGGCAGCCCGAAATCCATAGGGATTATCAAGAATTGAGCGATTCTTGAAGTTTGCCCATCTATGATTCACGGAGGGTCTAACCTCAAAATAGTAGATTGGTTTGAAGGGATGAAAAAAGGCGCTAGTGAAAGTAAGAGGTTAGGGTTTCTTCTCGAGCAACTTTGTAGATGAGTATTGGAGAGTGAACTAGGACGTGGAACTTTTATGTTAGGGAATAAGATCTCCGTATTTTGTTATGTTTGTAAGTAATGATAGTAATCTTGTAGAGACTCAAGAACTCGTCCATATTAAGCAGAGAACAGTTAAGATTTATATTCTAGGGTAACCTAGATGCAAGAAAAGAAAAAGCAATATGGCCAGAGCTTCCATTGTGAATAGTTACTTATTTCGAACCCTTGATTTGCCTGACAGGCTAGCAGTTGATTTAAGCCAACTGGTAAGATGACAAATTTGAAAGAAATATGTAAGGAAATTGACATTCTTCTAATTAATGTTAAATTTCAAAAAAAATTTGCTAACTACTGGGAAGGACGGTGGAAACAAGAATATGCAGAGAAAATTGAGTTGCTACGCAAGAACGTGGAACTTGAGAAGAAATACAAAGGAAATTCTTAAACTGATCAAACCGTGACTTCTCACGTAACTTGTGGATATTGTGGCAAGATTAACCATGATGAGACCGAGTGCTGGAGAAAACAAAGAAAATGTCTGAGGTGTGGTAGTATCGAGCATAAGTTTTCGAATTGTCTTAGAGCTTCCAAAAAAAAAGAAAATACTCGACAGTCTGCTAGATCCACTGCAAAGCAATCGTGGGGCAGAAGGGGTGATTAATGCTAATGGCTGTGAGAGAAATTCGAGTAATTGAAGTAATACGAGCGGGGGATGGAACTGACCCCACTCGAGGAATAGGGGTTGTAGTTTTCCTAGTCTAGACTGGCACTTTAGAAGTGGCAATCCTTTGTAAAATGGAAAAATCCTTTCATTGTTTTGTATCTTGGCAACTCGGCACGATCTGTTATGACCTTGTCGTTTCCCTTCTCATTTTGAAATGATTTGATGATTGATCGGATAGGCATAACCATTAAGGGAATGATATTGTCCTAATTGCGAATTTTGAGGACGAAATTCTTTTTAAGGAGGGAATGATGTGAGGACTCGTAAATTTTTTTATTTTATCTTATTTTTCTGGCTTATTTAATTATTTATTCACTTGTTTTCTCCGAATAATTTATTTCAACCATTTTAAATCTATTTGTATGGAACAATGTCTCCCTTAGGTTTTTAAAAACGTTTCGTTAGTAAAATTTATTTTTCAGAGACTCGTTTAGTAAGGAATAACGAGTACATGTTTTTCAAGCCAAAATTCGATTCAAGAGTGCAGTAATCTTGGAGAATTAAGAATGATCAATAGTAGATTAAGAAAAGTTAATTAAGAGATTAGATGTGAGTGAGTTAAAATTTAAGCTTACACCGTACGCGCGTCGAAAGCTTCTGGAAAATCGCGCCGGCACAAACTAATTGGGAATTTGAGAAATTAAAACTAGACTCGTGTGAGAACGCATGTTTTTATTCTTAAAATATTCATTTTACAATTATTTACCCTAGTAGTAGTTAATTATATTATTGTTACATGAATTCCTTTTAGGTATCGCTTTATCGCGCGCGAATCGGATGTTCGCGTATTTTGAGCCGAAACGGTTAAATGAAAATTTAAGAAATTTATACTAGACTAATAAGAGTGAATAATTATAATGTTAAAAGAAAAACATTAGAGGTTTAGTGCACAAGTGAAACAAATCCGAGAGAAAACCGATGCGAAACGTGCGTGCGTGAGTACTGTTCATAGTTGACTTTTCTGTAAATTTTAACCACAAATCATTCAAGCTTATCTGAGAAGCTTCATTCATCAGCACACTCTCTCTGTCCTCTCACCAAGCTTGGCCAAAACTCTCCAAGGTAGAAGAAGAAAAGAGCTCTCTTCATTTCTTTCCATTCTTACTCCAAATCCTTCACAAATCACCATCCAACCTCAAAATCACTTGGGAATTCACTTAAGCTAGAAGAAAGACTTCATCTTGGCGGTTTTCTTGGAGTTTTAGTGATCAAAAAAATTCTGGTTTCTCTCAAAGCTAGGAGGTAACCATCCAACACCATCCAATCTTTCATTCTTAGCTTTAATGGGTTTTATTCTTAGCTTTGAAGCTTGTAGCTTCATTATTGTTGTTGTTACTTGGGTTGGAATGGTTGATGTGGGTTCTATGAATTCCCACCTTGGTTGTATGGGTAGATATGATGATATAATGTTTGATTTGAGTTGTTTAAATGTTGTTTAAGATGATTATGGATAGAGAATCGAAGGAAAGTTGAAGAAAAATTTCGCATGGTTGCTGACCGAAATCTGTCCTATTTTTACCGTGCATTTAGTTCGAATTTTTGATGCTCAAATGACTTTGAAACTGATGTATATATGTTGTGTATGGTGTGTAGAAAGTTTCTACCAAAAATCATTTGAATTGGTTGGATAAAATTTGAAATTTGGCAAGAACAAATCTGGAAAATTCGTGTAGCAGTGGTCCACTGGCAGTGTTCTTTGAACGAACATATCTCTCTGTCCGGAAGTTGGAATTGAGTTCTATCAATGGCATTCAAAACTAGACATCTATAGTTTTCGAGTGGTGTAAAATGCACATTCTAATTCGAACTGAGTCATCTGTAGTGATGATCAAAGTCGGTTGTCCTGTATGACTGTTCAACCGAGAGAAGGGTAGAAGCTGCTGTTTGTGGCTCTATTTTCTCTCATTTTCAAACTGAATTTTAAAATGATTTGTTCTAATGATATGTAGCATTTTGAATCTAGTTTTAAAACCCACCAAACATTCTCAATTTCGATTGTATTGAGTGAGATATAGTCCAATTCCCAAACTGTACCAAAGCTGGAAAACCCTAGTTTTGCTGGCCAATTGGTTTAGTTACTTGTGAAATATTTTATTTCAAAAATTTTGGTGACAACCACCTACCAAATTTATATTAAATGTAGCTTGGACTTTTCCACCAATGAACCAAATTGGAGTTGATTTCATTGGGCAAAATGTTTGAAAAAGGAAAAGGAAGCATGACGACAGATTTGTCTTGGAAATTCCTTGAAATTTGGTAGTTTTGTTAACTACCTTCCCGTACGAGTTTTTATGTGAAAATTGGTAGAGGAGTATCCCTCATATGGAAGTTGTATTGTACCAAATTTGGTGTCATTCTAAGACCATTTTGATACCCAAATGATGTGCCAAAGTTGTTCTTCAAATCTGAAAAATTTACTGAACTATCTTCAATTATGGCCAACTTTGAGCTGCTATATTTTGGCACTCAAAACTCCAAACTTAGTTCTGTTTGTTGTGTTTGAAACTTTGTTTAGAACTCTTGTTGTAGTACAAATCTCAGATGCTAGTTCACTTTCTGTGAATTTTTCTGAATTTCCAAAATTTGCCAAAAAAAATGATCGAAACTGTCTTGCATGCTCAAGTCAGCCACTTTGAGCTGAAATTTAAATGTCTTCCATTTAGAATCTTGCAAAGGTGTCTTCTAGGAACTTTTAGCACTTTTAACCAAGATTCTAACGGTATAAAGTTTTCCAATTTTAGATCTACTGAGTACAAGTTCTGATTTTTCTAAGTTTGATGTGCAAAACTGAAATTTTCCGACTCGATGGGAAATAAGTTTTTGGAAACTCTTCCCTATCATTTGATATCGATTGACCGTTTTAAACTTGATTTCATGAAGGAAATCAGTTTTTCTTGTGTTATTAAACCTCACTTTTGAGTCTCGATTTACGAGTAATTAAGGCTCTCTTTCATGATATTTTCTTAGTATTGTACAGGGGTACAATCTTCCTTGTTAACTAGGGATTTATAAGTAATAGTGTGTGATAGTTAATTATTATTTGCTCAGGCGCTCAAGGGGACTTTCAAGAGGATCTCGAAGCGGACGCCTAAAAGTTGTTTGAGCACTTACTCCCTACTTTGGTTGGTGAGTGTCAAGTGCATGATTTGTTGCAATTATGTGAATTGCTGCTTATGGACTGAATGGTTTATGACTATTGAGTTGAGTGTATACTTTATCGCACTCGTTCTCTTTCAACTGATAGCATAACTGAATTGCTCATGACTGAATTGTAATTGATTGACTGAATTGAAATTGATTGACTGAATTGCAACTGATTGACTGCACATCGTTGGAGTGAATCTCCTCGACTTAAACTGAACTGTGGGGATGCCCAAATCTCAATTGGCCGACCTTGCGGCTCGAGCCAACAAGGGCTTAGTCGAGAAGTTTGGTGAACCATGAGATAACAGTAAGTTTGATCTATTGAGAGATCTTGCTTGGCCTACTCGCATAGTAGTGCCTTTTATTGAAGTGCGGGTCCGATGTGATGTATGGTGGATGGAACTGTGAAGTAAGTTGAGTTCTATGGACTTAAATGCCGACACGGTTGACGGAGTGTCATCGCGGAAAGGTATTCGATCGAGGTTTGGCGAATCAAGTGGAACTTAGTTCCCGAGAGCTCCTGTATCCTCATTGAATGTGTTTTACAAACCCCGAGAGAGCGCCAACTTTCGTTAAATTCAATAAATGTGAGTTCGGTTGGAAGAAGTAGCCTTTCTAGGTTATACAATATTTAAGGAAGGAATTGCTATAGACTCAGCCAAAGTGGAAGCTGTTTTAAGAGGAAACGACCCGAAAACCCTACCAAAATTTGGAATTCTTAGAGTTAGCCGAGTATTAACTTTGACTTATCAAGAACTTTTCTAAGGCTGCAAGACTTGGTAAATTATTTGGGATTCTAAATGTGCGAAAGAATTTCAAAAATGAAAAAGTGTTTAACCGATGCACCTGTATTAACCTTACCGAGCGGAGGAGGTAGTTTTGTGATTTATACATATGCTTCAAAAGATGGTTTAAAATGTGCATTATTATTACACGATAAGGTGATTGCATATGCCTCTAGAAAGTAAAATCTTACGAGAGAAATTTTTCAACTCATGATTTGGACTTAGCGGCTGCGATATTTGCATTAAAGAAGTGAAGACATTACCTATATAGGGTAGACATGAGGCCAATTAAGTTGCCCTATAACTTGGAAGTTAAAACACCTATTGGGGAAAAAATCAATGTTTGATTGCTAGTTGGATGAATAGAAATTATAAAGTATAGGTTGGAAAACGTAAATTTGTGATTGATCGGATAGGCTTAACCATTATGTGAATGATATTCTCCTAAATGTGAATTTCGAGAACGAAATTCTTTTTAAGGAGGGAATGATGTGAGGACCCGAAAATTTTCTTATTTTATCTTATTTTTACTGGCTTATTTAATTATTTATTCGCCCGTTTTCTCCGAAGAATTTTTTTCAACAATTTTAAGTCCATTTGTATGGAATAATGTCTCCCTTGTGTTTTTAAAAACGTTTCGTTAGCAAAATTTATTTTTCGAAGGCTCGTTTAGTAAGGAATAACGAGCACACGTTTTTCGAGGCAAAATTTGATTAGAGAGTGTAATAATCTTGGAGAATTAAGAATGATCAATAGTAGACTAAGAAAAGTTAATTGAGAGATTAGATGTGAGTGAGTTAAAATTTAAGCTTATACCGTACGCGCGTCGAAAGTTCCCGAAAATCGCGCCGGCACAAGGTAATTGGGGATTTCAAGAATTAATATTAGACTCGTGTGAGGACTCATGTTTTTATTCTTAAAAAAGTCATTTTATAATTATTTACCCAAGTATTAATTAATTATATTATCGTTAAACGAATTCCTTTTAGGTATCGCTTTATCGCCCGCGAATCGGATGTTCGCGTATTTCGAGCCAAAACGGTTAAATGGAAATTTAAGAAATGTATACTAGACTACTAAGAGTGAATAATTATAATGTTAAAGGAAGTAAATTAGAGGTTTAGTGCACAAGTGAAGCAAACCCGAGAGAAAACACACGCGCGTGAGTACTATTCATAGTTCACTTTTGCGTAAATTTTAACCACAAATCATTCAAGCTTCTCCAAGAAGCTTCATTCATCAGCACACTCTCTCTCTCCTCTCACCAAGCTTGGCCGAAACTCTCCAAGGAAGAAGAAGAATAGAGCTCTCTTCATTTGTTTCCATTCTTACTCCAAATCCTTCACAAATCACCATCCGACCTCAAAATCACTTGGGAATTCACTTAAGCTAGAAGAAAGACTTCATCTTGGCAATTTTCTTGGAGTTTTAGTGATCAAAAAAATTTTTGTTTCTCTCAAAGCTAGGAGGTAACCATCCAACACTATCCAATCTTTCATTCTTGGCTTTAATGGGTTTTATTCTTAGCTTTGAAGCTTGTAGCTTCATTATTGTTGTTGTTACTTGGGTTGGAATAGTTGATGTGGGCTCTATAAATTCTCACCTTTGTTGTATGGGCAGATATGATGATATAATGCTTGATTTGAGTTGTTTAAATGTTGTTTAAGATGATTATGGATAGAGAATCAAAGGAAAGTTGAAGGAAAATTTAGTTTGAATTTTTTATGCTCAAATGACTTTGAAACTGATGTATATATGTTGTGTAAGGTGTGTAGAAAGTTTCTACCAAAAATCATTTGAATTGGTTAGATAAAAATTGAATTTTGGCAAGAACAAATCTGGAAAATTCGTGTAGCAGTGGTCCACTGGCAGTGTTCTTTGAACGAACATATCTCTGTGTCTGGAACTTGGAATTGAGTACCGTCAGAGGCATTCAAAACTAAACATCTGTAGTTTTCTAACGGTACAAAATGCAACTTCTAATTTGAACTGAGTCATCAGTAGTGATTGATCAAAGTCGGCTGTCCTGTATGACTGTTCAACCGAGAGAAGGGTAGCAGCTGCAACTTGTGGCTCTATTTTCTCTCATTTGCAAACTGAATTTCAGAACGATTTGTTCTGATGAAATGTAGCCTTTTGAATCTAGTTTCCAACTCCACCAACCATTCTCAATTTTGAGTTGTATTGAGTGAGATATAGTCCAATTCCTAAACTGTACCAAAGCTGGAAAACCCTAGTTTTGCTAGCCGATTGGTTTAGTTACTTGTGAAATATTTTATTTCGAAAATTTTGGTGACAACCACCTACCAAATGTATATTAAATGTAGCTTGGACTTTGATTTCACCAGTGAATCAAATTGGAGTTGATTTCGTTGGGCAAAATATTTGAAAAAGGAAAAGGAAGCAAGACGACAGATTTGTCTTGGAAATTCCTTGAAATTTGGTAGTTTTGTCAACTACCTTCCCGTACGAGTTTTTATGTGAAATTGAGTAGAAGAGTAACCCTCATATGGAAGTTGAAATTTACCAAATTTGGTGTCATTCTAAGACCATTTCGATACCCAAATGATGTGCCAAAATTGTTCTTCAAATTTGGAAAATTTACTGAATTGTCTTCAACTTTGGCCAACTTTGAGCTGCTATATTTTGGCACTCAAAACTCTGAACTTAGTTCTATTTGTTGTGCTTGAAACTTTGTTTAGAACTCTTATTGCAGTACAAATTTCAGAGGCTAGTTCACTTTCTGTGAATTTTTTCGAATTTCCAAAGTTTGCCAAAAAAACATGATCGAAACTGTCTTGCATGCTCAAGTCAGCCACTTTGAGCTGAAATTTGAATGTTTTCCGTTTAGTATCTTGGAAAGGTATCTTCTAGAAACTTTTAGTACTGTGAACCAAGATTTCGGTATAAATTTTTCCAATTTTGGACCTACTGAGTGCAAGTTCTGATTTTTCTAAGTTTGACGTGCAAAACTGAAATTTTCCGACTCGATGGAAACTCTTCCCTATCCTTGGATATCGATTGACCATTTTAAACTTGATTTCATGAAAGAAATCAGTTTTTCTTGTGTTATTAAACTCCACTTTTGAGTCTCGATTTACGAGTAATTGAGGCTCTCTTTCATGATATTTTCTTAATATTGTACAAGGGTACAATCTTCCTTGTTGACCAGGGATTTATAAGTAATAGTATGTGATAGTTAGTTATTATTTGCTCAGGCGCTCTAGGGGACCTTCAAGAGGATCTCGAAGCGGACGCCTAAAAGTTGTTTGAGCACTTACTCCCTACTTTGATTGGTGAGTGTCAAGTGCATGATTTGTTGCAATTATATGAATTGCTGCTTATGGACTGAATGGTTTATGACTGTTGAGTCGAGTGTGTACTTTATCGCACTCGTTCTCTTTCAACTAATAGTATAACTGAATTACTCATGACTGAATTGTAATTGATTGACTGAATTGAAATTGATTGACTGAATTGCAACTGATTGACTGCACGTCGTTGGAGTGAATCTCCTCGACTTTAACTGAACTGTGGGGATGCCCAAATCTCAATTGGCCGACCTTGCGACTCGAACTAGCAAGGGCTTGGTCGAGAAGTTTGGTGAACCATGCGATAACTGTAAGCTTGATCTAGTAGTGCCTTTTATTGAAGTGCGGATCCGATGCGGTGTATGATGGATGGAACTGTGAAGTAAGTGGAATTCAACGGACTTAAATGCCGACCCGGTTGACGGAGTGTCATCGCAGGAAGGTATTCGATCGAGGTTTGGCATAGCAAGTGGAACTTAGCTCCTTAGAGCTCCTGTATCCTCGTTGAATGTGTTTAATTGAAAGTTGTGAATTCCCTGAATGTTACAGCTTTAATTATTGTTTACATGCCATTACTACTTGAACTATGTGTTTTGCATATTTACTTGGCCTCACTGAGCGTTCGTTCAATCTATTCGATTTGTTTTCCTTAGCAGGGGCTGAGATGGAAAGAGTTTTGGAGAAGCCGACTTGAGGCACTTTTGATTAGGGTTTTAAATGTACTGGACTAGACATCTTTTGAAAGTTGTGTATTTTGGGAAAGTGGTTGTATTTCGAAACTTGTGATGTAAGATTGAATATTCATGTATGGAGATGACTTCTTGTCTTTATTTCGACTACGTTATTAGTCGTTGTCCGTAAATTTGAACTGGAATTGTAATGAGTCCTAGCGAGAGTTGAGCAGACGTCCCGCCGATACCCTTTGGTCTATCTTAGGGAGAAATGGGTGCCTCACAGTTGTTATTACAGTTTAGGCTTTAGATCTCTGTAGTGTATTTTAGGCTAAAAGTTTAGGATACTGGACCGTGAGATTCATTTGAACATTAACCTATTGTATTCCAGTGGTTAAAGAGAATTGGTACTCGAGAGTTTCTTAAATTGCATTGGTGGAAAAGAGCACTAGGTTAGAGATTTATTTGGAGGATATATTAGAGACTTTACCCTCGAAAATAGGAATGAGATATCTCAATTATACTTTAAGAGATATTTGAGCGAGTTAATGACTCTAATTTTCTAACCCGGAAATTGTGGTTGTTTTGTAGGGATGGAGAATGGTAACGGGAGTCATGCCTCTAATGGCAATGGTCATGCTAATGGCCACGTGGAGCCTCTTAGGCCGGTCTACTATCGAGCACTGGGTAGAGGAGCTCGTGTTCGATTCTCACCTGCCGCTAGGGTTTCCCGTTGTCCTTGTAGGGTAACGTACACTTACCCTAATGATCTCGTGTTATCTATCGACGACGGGCGTCATCAGTTAATGAATACCAACAGAGCTTTACTCCAAGAGATCGAGGAGTTGAGCGCTAAGGTGGACGCTCAGGGTGCGAGGATTGAGGAGTTAGAGGGTACAGTGGTAGACGAAATGGCTAGGACTGAGGCCGCTCGTAATGAGCTTCAGAGGGCTAGGGCTGGATTGACTAGGATAGGTGAGGAGATCCGAGATTGGGCTTCTGGGATCCTAATTGATACCACTACGTTGATTGAGGAGGTGATAGAGGTTTTCGATAGTCTGGTTCGCGAGGGCACTCCTGAGGAGGAGCCTTTCAAGGAGGACCCGGAAGAGGACGATCAGGCTAGTAGCTCAAATGCGAATTAGACTAGGAGTGATAAATCTTTTGACTGCTGTAACTAGAAATAGCTGGGGTGGTGCTAGTTCAAAGGCTATTGTATTTTGTTAAATTGTGTGACCTACTTTTTGAAGAACTTGAACCTGCTTTTGACATGTATCACTAAATGTACTTTGTAGCACCAGTGTGCTATATTTTCGTAAATGCCCGTGACTTGCCAATTATATGAACCTTGAAATGTTAATATATGCTAGTTGTTATTTCAAATGTTTTTCATGTCGCCTTTTGTTTTTAAGTGTTTCCTCGCATAATTATTTTTAATTTGCATTTAGACATACTTAAGACTATGAACGGCCGTGGAGGTGCAAGGGACCGAGGACATGGGGTTAGGCAACTCGAAATCTATAGGGATGATTAGGAATTGAGCGATTCTTGAAGTTCACCAATCTAAGATTCACAGAGTGTCTAACCTCAAAATAGTAGATTGCTTTGAGGGGATGAAATAAGGCACTAGTGAAAGTAAGAGGTTAGGGTTTCTTCTCGAGTAACATTGTAGATGAGTATTGTAGAGTAAACTAGGACATAGAACTTTTATATTAGGGAATAAGATCTCCGTATTTTGTTATGTTTGTAAGTAATGATAGTAATCCTGTAGAGACTCAAGAACTCGTCCATATTAAGCAGAGAATAGTTAAGATTTATATTCTAGGGTAACCTAGATGCAAGAAAAGAAAAAGCAATATGGCCAAAGCTTCCATTGTGAATAGTTACTTATTTCGAATCCTTGATTTGCCTGACAGGCTAGCAGTTGACTTAAGCCAACTGGTAAGATGACAAATTTGGAAGAAATGCGTAAGGAAATGAACATTCTTCGAAATGAGGTAGAATTTCAAAAGAAATTGGCTGACTACTGGGAAGGACGGTGGAAACAAGAATATGCAGAGAAAATTGAGTTGCTACCTTAAGAACGTGGAACTGGAGAAGAAATACAAAGGAAATTCTCAAACTGATCAAACCGTGACTTTTCACATAACTTGTGGATATTGTGGCAAACTTATTCACGATGAGACCGAGTGCTAGAGAAAACAAAGAAAATGTCTGAGATGCGGTAGTACCAAGCATAAGTTGTTGAATTGTCTTAGAGCTTCTAAGAAAAGAGAAAATACTCGACAGTCTGCTAGATCCACTGCAAAGCAATCGAGGGGCAGAAGGGGTGATTAATGCTAATGGTTGTGAGAGAAATCCGAGTAATGGAAGTAATACGAGCGGGGATGGAACTGACCCCACTCGAGGAATATGGGTTGTAGTTTACTTAGTCTAGACTGACACTTTAGAAGTGGCAATCCTTTGTAAAATGGGAAAATCCTTTTGTTGTTTTGTATCTTGGCAACTCGGCACGATCTGTTATGACCTTGTCGTTTTCCATCTCTAACTTTATGTAACTATATGATCTTTTATAACATATGACAATTTACTTGCTTTTAATTGATTTCATGGCTTACAGGTATATTTAAACTTTGCCCCATACCTTTAGATTGGTGATAAGATATGAATGATAGTGGATGTGGTCAAGATTGTATTGGAGAGCGTAGGCAAACTTCAGGTCTTGGAGATGACCAGGGATCGGCGGTGGACCAAAAATCGAGAACAGAGGGCTAAGACTGGGACCCAACGCTTGATTGCCAACTTGATATATTAATTGTGAGGTTTGAGTTGGTGAAAGGAAATATTTGATAGATTTAATGAGCCTAACGATTAAGAGACCAGATATCATATTTAGAATGGAAGTTTGAGACCATACATAGACTATCGAGACTGGAACAATGTGACCATTAAGAACAACTACCCTTTTGCCTTACATGGATAAGAATTCGATCAACTGTAAGGAGCCGTGGTACTATCCAAGTGGGATTTAAAGTAGAACTATTATTAGTTGAAGATCCTAGAAACCAATGTGCCTAAAACTACTTTCAATTCAAAATATGGGCACTTTGAATTTTCAGTTACGTCTTTTGGGTTGACTAATGCACTAGCAGTATTTACGGACCTAATGCATCGGAGTTTTAAACCGTATTTGGATTAATCTGTGGTGGCATTTATTAATGGTATATAGGTATACTTTAAGGTTTGAGAAGATCATGAAAGACACCTGATGATAGTTTTACAAACCCCGAGAAAGCGCCAACTTTCGTTAAGTTCAATAAATGTGAGATCGGTTGGAAGAAGTAGACTTTTTAGGTTGTGCAATATCTAAGAAAGGAATTGCTATAGACTCAGCCAAAGTGGAAGCTGTTTTAAGAGGAAACGACCAGAAAATCCTACCGAAATTTGGGGTTCTTAGAGTTAGCCGAATATTACCTTTGACTTATCGAGGACTTTTGTAAGGCTGCAAGACTTGGTAAATTATTTGGGATTCTAAATGTGAGAAAGAATTTCAAAAGTGAAAAAGTGTTTAACCGATGCACCTGTATTAACCTTACCGAGCGGAGAAGGTAGTTTTGTGATTTATACAGATGCTTCAAGGGATGGTTTAGAATGTGCATCATTATTACACGATAAAGTGATTGCATATGCCTCTAGAAAGTAAAATCTTACGAGAGAAATTTTTCAACTCATGATTTGGACTTAGCGGCTGTGATATTTGCATTAAAGAAGTGAAGACATTACCTATATAGGATAGACATGAGGCCAATCAAGTTGCCCTATGACTTGGAGGTTAAAACACCTATTGGAGAAAAAAATCAAAGTTTGATTGCTAGTTGGATGAATAGAAATTGCGAAGTATGGGTTGGAAAACGTAAGTTAGTGATTGATCGGATAGATTTAACCATTGTCCTAAGTGTGAATTTTGTGGACGAAATTCTTTTTAAGGAGGGAAGCATGTGAGGATCCGAAAATTTTCTTATTTTATCTTATTTTTACTGGATTATTTAATTATTTATTCACCTGTTTTCTCTGAATAATTTATTTCATCCATTTTAAATCCATTTGTATGGAGCAATGTCTCCCTTATGTTTTTTAATGTTTCCTTAGTAAAATTTATTTTTCGGAGGCTCATTTAGTAAGGAATAACGACTACACATTTTTCGAGGCAAAATTCGATTCGAGAGTGCAATAATCTTGGCGAATTCAGAATGATCAATAGTAAACTAAGAAAAGTTAATTGAGAGATTGGATGTGAGTGACTTAAAATTTAAGCTTATACCGTACGCGCGTCGAAAGTTTCCCGAAAATTGTGCCGGCGCAAACTAATTAGAGATTTGAGAAATTAATACTAGACTCGTGTGAGGACTCATGTTTTTATTTTTAAAATAGTCATTTTATAAGTATTTACCCTAGTATTAGTTAATTATATTATCGTTACATGAATTCCTTTTAGGTATCGCTTTATCGCGCGCGAATCGGAAGTTCGCATATTTCGATCCGAAACAGTTAAATGGAAATTTAAAAAATTTATACTAGACTACTAAGAGTGAATAATTATAATGTTAAAGGAAGTCCATTAGAGGTTTAGTGCACAAGTGAAACAACCCCGAGAGAAAACACGCGCGCGTGAGTACTATTCATAGTTGACTTTTGCGTAAATTTTAACCACAAATCAATCAAGCTTCTCCCAGAAGCTTCATTCATCAGCACACTCTCTCTCTCCTCTCACCAAGCTTGGCCAAAACTCTCCAAGAAAGAAGAAGAAAAGAGCTCTCTTCATTTGTTTCCATTCTTACTCCAAATCCTTCACAAATCACCATCCAACCTGAAAATCACTTGGAAATTCACTTAAGCTAGAAGAAAGACTTCATCTTAGTGGTTTTCTTGGAGTTTTTGTAATAAAGAAAATTCTGGTTTCTCTCAAAGCTAGGAGGTAACCATCCAACACCATCCAATCTTTCATTCTTGGCTTTAATGGGTTTTATTCTTAGCTTTGAAGCTTGTAACTTTATTATTGTTGTTGTTACTTGGGTTGGAATGGTCGATGTGGGCTCTATGAATTCCCACCTTGGTTGTATGGGCCGATATGATGATATAATGCTTGATTTGAGTTGTTTAAATGTTGTTTAAAATGATTATGGATAGAGAATCGAAGGAAAGTTGAAGGAAAAGTTCGCGTGGTTGTTGACCGAAATCTGTCCTGTTTTTGCCGTGCATTTAGTTCAAATTTTTGACACTCAAATAACTTTGAAACTGATGTATATATGTTGTGTATGGTGTGTAGAAAGTTTCTACCAAAAATCATTTGAATTGGTTGGAAAAAAATTGAATTTTGGCAAGAACAAATCTGAAAAATTTCGTGTAGCAGTGGTCCACTGGCAGTGTTCTTTGAACAAATATATCTCTCTGTCCGAAAGTCAGAATGGAGTGCCATCAATGGCATTCAAAACTAGACATCCATAGTTTTTTAACAATGCAAAATACACATTCTAATTCAAACTGAGTCATCTGTAGTGATTGTTAAAATTCGGCTGTCCTGTTTGACTGTTCAACCGAGAGAAGGGTAGAAGCTGTAGCTTGTGGCTCTATTTTGTCTCATTTGCAAACTGAATTTCAAAATGATTGGTTCTGATCAAATGTAGCCTTTTGAATGTAGTTTCAAATGCCCCCAAACATTCTCAATTTTGAGTTGTATTGAGTGAGATATAGTCCAATTCCCAAACTGTACAAAAGCTGGAAAACCCTAGTTTTGCTGGCCGATTGGTTTAGTTACTTTTGAAATATTTTATTTCAAAAATTTTGGGACAACCACCTACCAAATGTATATTAAATGAAGTTTGGATTTTGGTTTCACCAATGAACCAAATTGGAGTTGATTTCGTTGGGCAAAATGTTTGAAAAATGAAAAGGAAGCAAGACGACAAATTTGTCCAGGAAATTCCTTGAAATTTGGTAGTTTTGTTAACTACCTTCCCATACTAGTTTTCATGTGAAATTTTGAAGAGGAGTATTTCTCATATGGAAGTTGAAATGTACCAAATTTGGTATCATTCTAAGACCATTTTGATACCCAAATGATGTGCCAAAGTTGTTCTTCAAATCTGAAAAAATTACTGAATTGTCTTCAATTTTGGCCAACTTTGAGCGGGTATATTTTGGCACTCAAAACTCTGAACTTTGTTCCATTTGTTGTATTTGAAACTTTATTTAGAACTCTTATTGTAGTGCAAATTTCAGAGGTTAGTTCACTTTCTGTGAATTTTTCCGAATTTCAAAAATTTGCCAAAAAACCTGATTGAAACTGTCTTGCATGCTCAAGTCAGCCACTTTAAGATGAAATTTGAATATCTTCCATTTAGAATCTTGGAAAGGCGTCTTCTAGGAACTTTTAGCATTTTGAACCAAGATTTCAATGGTATAAAGTTTTCCAATTTTGGACTTACTGAGTGCAAGTTTTGATTTTTCTAAGTTTGACGTGCAAAACTGAAATTTTCCGACTCTATGGGAAATGAGTTTTTGGAAACTCTTCCCTATCCTTTGATATCGATTGACCATTTTAAACTTGATTTCATGAAAGAAATCAGTTTTCCTTGTGTTATTAAACCCCACTTTTGAGTCTCGATTTATGAGTAATTAAGGCTCTCTTTCATGATATTTTCTTAGTATTGTACAAGGGTACAATCTTCCCTGTTAACCAGGGATTTATAAGTAATAGTGTGTGATAGTTAATTATTATTTGCTTAGGCACTCAAGGGTACCTTCAAGAGGATCTCGAAACGGAAGCCTAAAAGTTGTTTGAGCACTTACTCCCTATTTTGATTGGTGAGTGTCAAGTGCATGATTTGTTGCAATTATGTGAATTGCTGCTTATGGACTGAATGGTTTATGACTATTGAGTCGAGTGTGTATTTTATCGCACTCGTTCTCTTTCAACTGAGAGTATAACTGAATTGCTCATGACTGAATTGTAATTGATTGACTGAATTGCAACTGATTGACTGCACATTGTTGGAGTGAATCTGCTCGACTTAAACTGAACTGTGGGGATGCCCAAATCTCAATTGACCGACCTTGCAACTCGAGCCAGCAAGAGCTTGGTTGAGAAGCTTGGTGAGCCGCTAGATAACGGTAAGCTTGATCTATTGAGAGATCTTGCTTGGCCTAGTCGCACAGTAGTGCCTTTTATTGAAGTGCGGGTCCGATGCGATGTATGGTGGATGGAACTGTGAAATAAGTGGAGTTCTACGGAATTAAATGCCGACCCTGTGGACGGAGTGTCATCGCGGGAAGGTATTCGATCGAGGTTTGGCGAAACAAGTGGAACTTAGCTCTCGAGAGCTCCTGTATCCTAATTGAATGGGTTTAATTGAAAGTTGTGAATTGCTTGAATGTTACAGCTTTAATTCTTACATGCATGACATTGCTACTTGAACTATGTGTTTTGCATGTTTTCTTGGCCTCACTGAGTGTTCGCTCATCCTATTAGATTTGTTTTCCTTAGCAGGGGCCGAGATGGAAAGAGTTTTAGAGAAGTCGACTTGAGACACTTTTGATTAGGGTTTTAAATGCATTGGACTAGACATCTTTTGAAAGTTGTGTATTTTGGGAAAATGGTTGTATTTTGAAACTTGTGATGTAAGATTGAATATTCATGTATGGAGATGACTTCTTGTTTTTATTTCAACTTCGTTATTAGTCGTTATCCTTAAATTTGAACTGGAATTGTAATGACTCCTGGCGAGAGTTGGGCAGGTGTCCCGTCGATACCCTTTGGTCCCTTTTAGGGAAAAGTAGGGGCGTCACAGTTGGTATTAGAGTTTAGTTTTCAGATCTTTGTAGTGTATCTTAGGCTAAAAGTTTAGGATACTGGACCGTGGGATTCACTTGAACATTAACCTATTGTATTCCAGTGGTTAAAGAGAATTGGTACTCGAGAGTTTCTTAAACGGCATTGATGGAAAAGAGCACTAGGTTAGAGATTTATTTGGAGGATATATTAGAGACTTTACCCTCGAAAATAGGAATGAGATATCTCAGTTATACTTTAAGAGATATTTGAGCGAGTTAGTGAATCTAAATTTCTAACCCGAGAATTGTGGTTGTTTTGTAGGGATGGAAAATGGTAACGGGAGTCATGCCTCTAATGGCAATAGTCATGCTAATGGCCACGTGGAGCCTCTTTGGCCGGTATACTATCGAGCACTGGGTGGCGGAGCTCATGTTCAATTTTTGCCTGCCGCTAGGGTTTCCCGTTGTCCCTGTAGGGCAATGTACGCTTACCCTAATGATCTCTTGTTATCTATCGACGACGAGCGTCGTCAGTTAGTGAATACCAACAGAGCTTAACTCCAAGAGATCGAGGAGTTGAGCGCTATGGTGGACGCTCAGGGTGCGAGGATTGAGTAGTTAGAGGGGACGGTGGTAGACGAAACGGCTAGGACTGAGGCCGCTCGTAATGAGCTTCAGAGGGATAGGGCTCGATTGACTAGGATAGGTGAGGAGATCCGAGATTGGGTTTTTGGGATCCTAATTGATAGTACTGCGTTGATTGAGGAGGTGATAGAGGCTTTCGAGAGTCTGGCTCGTGAGGGCACTCCTGAGGAGGAGCCTTTCACGGAGGACCCAGAGGAGGACGATCAGGCTAGTGGCTCAGATGCAAATTAGACTAGGAGTGATAAATTTTTTGACTGCTGTAACTAGAAATAGTTGGGGTGGTGCTAGTTCAAAAGCCATTGTATTTTGTTAAATTGTGTGACTTACTTTTTGAAGAACTTGAACCTACTTTTGACATGCATGACTAAATGTACTTTTATACCACATGTGTGCTATATTTTTGTAAATGCCCATGACTTGTTAATTGTATGAATCTTGAAATGTTAATATATGCTTGTTGTTATTTCAAATGTTTTTCATGCCGCCTTTTGTTTTTATGTGTTCCCTCGCATAATTGTTTTTAATTTACATTTAGACATACTTAAGACTATGAATGGCCGTGAAGGTGCAAGGGACCGAGGACGTGAGGTTAGGCAACCCGAAATCCATAGGGATTATCAGGAATTGAGCGATTCTTGAAGTTCGCCCATCTAAGATTCACGGAGGGTTTAACCAGAAAATAGTAGACTAGTTTGAGGGGATGAAATAAGGCACTAGTGAAAGTAAGAGGTTAGGGTTTCTTCTCGAGCAACTTTGTAGATGAGTATTGGAGAGTGAACTAGGACGTGGAACTTTTATATTAGGGAATAAGATCTCCATATTTTGTTATGTTTATAAGTAATGATAGTAATCTTGTGGAGACTCAAGAACCCGTCCATATTAAGTAGAGAATAGTTAAGATTTATATTCAGGGGTAACCTAGAAGCAAGAAAAGAAAAAGTAATATGGCCAGAGCTTCCATTATGAATAGTTACTTATTTCGAACCCTTGATTTGCCTAACGGGTAGCAGTTGACTTAAACCAACTGGTAAGATGACAAATTTGGAAGAAATGCATAAGGAAATGGACATTCTTTGAAATGAGGTAGAATTTCAAAAGAAATTGGTTGACTACTGGAAAGGATGGTGGAAACAATAATATGTAGAGAAAATTGAGTTGCTACGCAAGATCGTGGAACTGGAGAAGAAATACAAAGGAAATTCCCAAACTGATCAAACCGTGACTTCTCATGTAACTTGTAGATATTGTAGCAAGATTAACCACAATGAGACCGAGTGCTGGAGAAAAAGAAGAAAATGTCTGAGGTACGGTAGTACTGAGCATAAGTTTTCGAATTATCTTAAAGCTTCTAAGAAAAGAGAAAATACTCGACAGTTTGCTAGATCCACTGCAAAGCAATCGAGGGGCAGAAGGGGTGATTAATGCTAATGGCTGTGAGAGAAATCCGAGTATTGGAAGTAACATGAGTGGGGATGGAACTGACCCCACCACTCTAGGAATAGGGGTTGTAATTTACCTAGTCTAGACTAGCACTTTAGAAGTGGCAATCCTTTGTAAAATAGGAAAATTCTTTTGTTGTTTGGTATCTTGGCAACTCAGCACGATCTGTTATGACCTTGTCGTTTCCCTTCTCCTTTTGAAATGATTTGACAAACCTATTCTAACTTGATGTAACTATATGATCTTTTATAACATATGACAATTTACTTGCTTTTAATTGATTTCATGGCTTACGGGTATATTTAAACTTTGCCCCACACCTTTAGATTGGTGATAAGATATGAACGGTAATAGACGTGGTCGAGATTGTACTGAAGAGCATAGGCAAACTTGAGGTCTTGGAGGTGACCAAGGATTGGCAGTGGACAAAAAATCGAGGACTGAGGGCTAAGACTGGGACCCAATGTGAGGACTCGCAAAAATCTTCATATTTTCTTAAAATTTCTTTTTATTTTGCATAAATTACTTTCTAATATCTTTACTATTCATTTACCTCCCCAATGGTTGGAATAAAGAATAGGATTAAGAGTTTTTCCTTTTCTTTTATAGTTAATATAAACTAGGGTTTTTACGTCTTTTCACAGTGTGAGTAATCGGTACGGAGTGTGTACTAAATTTAGTGATTAAGAGTGAGTTTTAGATGATATTAAGTGTGTGGCTAGAAGTGATAATAATAAGTTAGTGAATCATAAGTTAAAACCCTAGTACGTGCGAGTTAAGAAAAAACGGTGTGAACCGACGGGCACCGTTTGTTACTGAATGAACACACCGCTTGACCACCACTTCATTAACTTAATCTTGTTGGTATTAGTGCAAAAATATCAGCCCTAATTATCCTAGAGAGAGAGCCGAAATTCTTGACTACAAAAAGAAAGGAAAAAGAAAAATTTTGAGGAATGATATTGGAGTGACACTTGGAGAACATCTAACCATCTTTGACCCAAACAAATTCCTATCACCTTGACCTTCTTGGAGCTTCATTTCAGCCTCCATTTCTGCCCATTCCAGCCGTGAGTGAAGAGAGAAAAGAGAGAAGAAAAACCACTCCATTTCAATCTTGATTTCTAGCTTAGTTGAGTGAAAATCAAGAATCTAAACCGATTAATCTCTTCTTTGGGCACTTGGGAAGCTTGGTGTGCTAAAATTTTGGAAGAAAAGATTAAAGTTTCTCCTGCAAGCACCTTTGGCAAGGTATTAAGGCTGTTTGTCCATTTTCTTTCCCTTAATCTTGTTTAAGTTTGTATAACAACTTATATTCTTGGTTAATGATAGTTGTTTAAGTAGTTTTGATGATTATGGTGGATTCTTTTTTGAGTTAGGGTTTGAATTGTTCAGCTGTATTTCTAATTGTTTAGATAGCATATGATGTCTATAAGCTTGGATAGAAGGTTGGAGTAGTGGTTCAAGACATGAATAAGAAGTTTATACCTTGAATTCATCAATTTCCAGCTATAATTCCTTGATTGCCCTGTTCTGACCAGTTTCATTCGGCCATTATGGAGGCTGAATTGGGCTTAGCTCAAAGTATGAAAGTTGTAGGAAATGATTTTATATATCTTCTTGTAAAATTTCAGCTCAATCCGAGTACCGTAGCATGTGAAATGATAAAAATAACCTTGACTGCCAAAGGTATAGTTTTGCGGACAGTTTTGAGATTTCACGATTTTGGCCTCATTTTTCACTTTGGTCCATATCAAATCAGCATTTGGCCAAAACATGAAAGTTGTAGTCCTATGTTTATCTTTCCAATGCATCTGAAAACGCCTCAATTGGACTTTTGTAGCCTAAGTTATTATCATTTGAACCCGGTGCTGATAACCAGCCTGACAGTGAAATTCTGGTTCTGTAATCTGTAAATTCAACCTAGATAAAATGTGAACTGGGTTAAGTTGTCTTCATGAAAGTTGTAGCCTTTGTCTTAGCTTCGGAACGATATAAACTATACCCCAATCCGATAAGCGTAGCTTCGATTGTGACCGATACGCTAAGAGACGTCAAATCTGCCATTTAGCTATTTGCCTTTAAACTTGATTTCCGGTTGCCTTGTTAAGACTTGTGTTGTAATTGGATTATTTTGAGCCTACTTGAAGGGCTATGGTGGTAACATTGCCTATGTATGACATTGGGGCTGATTTGAGGAAAATGATGAAGCCATAAATGGCTGGAAATTAGCTAAATATAAAGGGCATGCCGCCCAAATTTTCACTCGAGAACTAGATGTGGGTAATTGTGGTTCGAACGAAGAGTTGAGATTGAATTGAACTTGAATTGTTTAGGTTATTCGAGTCCTCTTTCGTAGAGGTATATAAGCGAGAGTTCGGCCGAAACTTGTACCCTTGGAAAATGAAAACAACGACTAATAGAAGTACGTTTTTTGTCACGGCCCCACCTCCCCCTAAGGCGAACCAGAGGGTTTGGCGGGCCGCCTGCCCGGCTGTCGCCGGGACTCAGTCGTTCACTAAAGTCCTCAATTGAATTACAAGAATAAACCTCAAATATTACAATATAAATCTCATATATTACATCAAATTCCTCAAGAATTACATATCAAAAGCGAAGCGTCCACGCTTCCACTGCGCCACTCTGATCCTTGATACCAACTATTATACAGGAGGAAGTCCAAAGCTAGACTATTACACATCCAATCAATTCTAAACATTCAATACAATCCCAATATGAACGATTACACAAAAGGAAATCCAAGTTCAATCCATACATGATATAATCCATGATAAACACTACAAGCCACTCCTTCGCCTTGAGCCCTGTGGAGGGGAATAAAACATTTTGGGGTGAGCTAGAAGCTCAGCGAGTAACCAAGAAATTCAGTTATCAAATCAGTTTCACAATCGTTCATTTCAATAATGTCGTGCTTCAACAATCAATGCACTTTCACTTCTCTCATGAGCCAGTGAAATCATGGTACTTAGACGTCCAACGCTCCAAACAATCATTTAACATTGAACATTAACATTGAACATTGAACATTGAACATTGAACTAACCGATACTAGAAAAATCATTTTAAAACTATTTTTGCTCATAAACTTTATCTGGGAAATTTTTCTAATCAAGAAAATGTAGAAAAGGCGGGCGATTAAATAAAATAAACCCTAGAAAATTAGAAAATTTCCGGGTTCTCAAACTCATTTTTTTTCGGGGCGTCACAATCTCCCCTCCTTAAAAGAATGTCGTCCTCGACATTCCATCTTGTACCAAATCAGGTCGAGACATCCCTCAAAAATCACTAATATTTCAGACCAAACCCACAGTCCGGCATCCTAAACTTCAAGCCTAGGATACACTACAGAGATCTGAAGCCTAAGCTCTGATACCAATTGTCACGGCCCCACCTCCCCCTAAGGCGAACCAGAGGGTTTGGCGGGCCGCCTGCCCGGCTCTCGCCGGGACTCAGTCGTTCACTAAAGTCCTCAATTGAATTACAAGAATAAACCTCAAATATTACAATATAAATCTCATATATTACATCAAATTCCTCAAGAATTACATATCAAAAGCGAAGCGTCCACGCTTCCGCAGCGCCACTCTGATCCTTGATACCAACTATTATACAGGAGGAAGTCCAAAGCTAGACTATTACACATCCAATCAATTCTAAACATTCAATACAATCCCAATATGAACGATTACACAAAAGGAAATCCAAGTTCAATCCATACATGATATAATCCATGATAAACACTACAAGCCACTCATTCGCCTTGAGCCCTGTGGAGGGGAATAAAACATTTTGGGGTGAGTTAGAAGCTCAGCGAGTAACCAAGAAATTCAGTTATCAAATCAGTTTCACAATCGTTCATTTCAATAATGTCGTGCTTCAACAATCAATGCACTTTCACTTCTCTCATGAGCCAGTGAAATCATGGTACTTAGACGTCCAACGCTCCAAACAATCATTTAACATTGAACATTAACATTGAACATTGAACATTGAGCCCATTGGTGCTCTACAGGAACAATAAACGGTGGAGGAGACGTCGGAGTCTAGCACACGAATTCCAAGTACTCATTTGAGCCAAAACATGTCAAGAACTTATATGCCGGCACACAGGATATGTAATCAAAGAAACGATGCAAGAAACATTTTAAAGTAACGTTGCAAGTAGTTTAAGGTCACTCACCTCCACGGCTCATAATCCTTGTTCAATATAGCCAATTCCATCATTCAAGTCCAAGCCATTCACTTGAAACTTAAGGTAACCAACGCTATTAAAATCAGATAGCATTTCCCCTTAATTCCTTTATTTTCCAACCTACAATCAAACCCAATCACATAGCAATTAACCACAATTGCTCAAAACCAGAAAACAGTTTTGACGTCCTTTTCCGGTAATGGCACCAAAGGCGATACGATTGTCGGATGAAGGTGCAAAACCAACCATTTCGAAGCTAAGAGATAGGGCTACAACAATGTAGAAGGCCACTCAGTCCAAATCCTAGCACAACTAGGTCAAAAATGCAGAAAACCAACCCAGAACCGTAATTGCAGGTTTGCAAATCACACTATACTGTAATCAGTACAACTCAGTCTATACAGGTCCAAATGCAGAAATTCCAAAGGCATATGGTAGCTAGTACATCAAACTACATTTCATCAGAAAACCGCAACAACCAAATCCAAACCAATTCCAGTCAAAACAGACGATTACAGGCGCAGTTCGCACATTCTGATCAACCCAGAACAGCAACAGTAAAATCGATATATCTCATTCTACACTACTCCAATTACCCTGAAATTTTACGGTCACCTCAAACACATCAATACCTACAACTTTCATGTTTTAATCAAAGGCCAAGTCGGCCTCTAACCATATGATCCAAAACCGGACAGAAAGGGGGTTATGAAACCCTAAATTTTCACAAATTCCTTCCAAACCCAAAATTGGTTGCAATTACCAATCATTTACATCCACTAGAGTCATAACCCCTCATTACCAACCATCATAGATAACCGCAACCTCATGATCACATTAAACCAGAAAATTCATCAATAAAATAAAAACTTCACCAATTCATCTCAAATCAAGAAATAAACCACAAATTTCAGCACCTTAGCTACCACTAAGCACAACTTAAGCTTCATTAAGTATAGGAGGAAGGTGAATCACCACTTACCTAGTAAACAAGAGAAGAGAAGTTAATGGACACCTTAGCTTCCTTGAACACTTCCACAAAATCACTTACTAGCACCAAATGGAAGGATTGTATGGAGTAGAAACAAATTTCAGCACTTGGGTTGGATGATTTGAGCTAGTTGGAAGCTTAAATGGTGAAGAGCTCTCTTCCTTTCTTCCTTAAGGTTGGTCGGCCAAAGAAGAGAAAGAAATGGTGATTTTTGTGGTAAATTTGAGATATTTAATCAACAATTGGTAAGAAAGGTCAAAAGTCAAATAAGTGGCAACCTCTCTTAAAGTGACACATGTCACTTCATTCAATACATTTCTATCCTTTTGTTTCCTCTCACATCAATCAAATCTCATCCTCCACATATCTCTTAACATCCGATAAATTTCCACCAGTATCCGGAATTTAACCTTATTGGCCGAATTTTTCCGAACTTTCGCACTAGTGGGTCACACGTCCGATATATATATCCTTAATTTCTCAAAAACTAACCGATACTAGAAAAATCATTTTAAAACTATTTTTGCTCATAAACTTTATCTGGGAAATTTTTCTAATCAAGAAAATGTAGAAAAGGCGGGCGATTAAATAAAATAAACCCTAGAAAATTAGAAAATTTCCGGGTTCTCAAACTCATTTTTTTTCGGGGCGTCACAATCTCCCCTCCTTAAAAGAATGTCGTCCTCGACATTCCATCTTGTACCAAATCAAGTCGAGACATCCCTCAAAAATCACTAATATTTCAGACCAAACCCACAGTCCGGCATCCTAAACTTCAAGCCTAGGATACACTACAGAGATCTGAAGACTAAGCTCTGATACCAATTGTCACGGCCCCACCTCCCCCTAAGGCGAACCAGAGGGTTTGGCGGGCCGCCTGCCCGGCTCTCGCCGGGACTCAGTCGTTCACTAAAGTCCTCAATTGAATTACAAGAATAAACCTCAAATATTACAATATAAATCTCATATATTACATCAAATTCCTCAAGAATTACATATCAAAAGCGAAGCGTCCACGCTTCCACTGCGCCACTCTGATCCTTGATCCAACTATTATACAGGAGGAAGTCCAAAGCTAGACTATTACACATCCAATCAATTCTAAACATTCAATACAATCCCAATATGAACGATTACACAAAAGGAAATCCAAGTTCAATCCATACATGATATAATCCATGATAAACACTACAAGCCACTCCTTCGCCTTGAGCCCTGTGGAGGGGAATAAAACATTTTGGGGTTAGCTAGAAGCTCAGCGAGTAACCAAGAAATTTAGTTATCAAATCAGTTTCACAATCGTTCATTTCAATAATGTCGTGCTTCAACAATCAATGCACTTTCACTTCTCTCATGAGCCAGTGAAATCATGGTACTTAGACGTCCAACGCTCCAAACAATCATTTAACATTGAACATTAACATTGAACATTGAACATTGAACTAACCGATACTAGAAAAATCATTTTAAAACTATTTTTGCTCATAAACTTTATCTGGGTAATTTTTCTAATCAAGAAAATGTAGAAAAGGCGGGCGATTAAATAAAATAAACCCTAGAAAATTAGAAAATTTCCGGGTTCTCAAACTCATTTTTTTTCGAGGCGTCACAATCTCCCCTCCTTAAAAGAATGTCGTCCTCGACATTCCATCTTGTACCAAATCAAGTCGAGACATCCCTCAAAAATCACTAATATTTCAGACCAAACCCACAGTCCGGCATCCTAAACTTCAAGCCTAGGATACACTACAGAGATCCGAAGCCTAAGCTCTGATACCAATTGTCACGGCCCCACCTCCCCCTAAGGCGAACCAGAGGGTTTGGCGGGCCGCCTGCCCGGCTCTCGCCGGGACTCAGTCGTTCACTAAAGTCCTCAATTGAATTACAAGAATAAACCTCAAATATTACAATATAAATCTCATATATTACATCAAATTCCTCAAGAATTACATATCAAAAGCGAAGCGTCCACGCTTCCACTGCGCCACTCTGATCCTTGATCCAACTATTATACAGGAGGAAGTCCAAAGCTAGACTATTACACATCCAATCAATTCTAAACATTCAATACAATCCCAATATGAACGATTACACAAAAGGAAATCCAAGTTCAATCCATACATGATATAATCCATGATAAACACTACAAGCCACTCCTTCGCCTTGAGCCCTGTGGAGGGGAATAAAACATTTTGGGGTGAGCTAGAAGCTCAGCGAGTAACCAAGAAATTCAGTTATCAAATCAGTTTCACAATCGTTCATTTCAATAATGTCGTGCTTCAACAATCAATGCACTTTCACTTCTCTCATGAGCCAGTGAAATCATGATACTTAGACGTCCAACGCTCCAAACAATCATTTAACATTGAACATTAACATTGAACATTGAACATTGAACATTGAACATTGAGCCCATTGGTGCTCTACAGGAACAATAAACGGTGGAGGAGACGTCGGAGTCTAGCACACGAATTCCAAGTACTCATTTGAGCCAAAACATGTCAAGAACTTATATGCCGGCACACAGGATATGCAATCAAAGAAACGATGCAAGAAACATTTTAAAGTAACGTTGCAAGTAGTTTAAGGTCACTCACCTCCACGGCTCATAATCCTTGTTCAATATAGCCAATTCCATCATTCAAGTCCAAGCCTTTCACTTGAAACTTAAGGTAACCAACGCTATTAAAATCGGACAGCATTTCCCCTTAATTCCTTTATTTTCCAACCTACAATCAAACCCAATCACATAGCAATTAACCACAATTGCTCAAAACCAGAAAACAGTTTTGACGTCCTTTTGCGGTAATGGTACCAAAGGCGCTACGATTGTCGGATGAAGGTACAAAACCCACCATTTCGAAGCTAAGAGATAGGGCTACAACAATGTAGAAGGCCACTCAGTCCAAATCCTAGTACAACTAGGTTAAAAATGCAGAAAACCAACCCAGAACCGTAATTACAGGTTTGCAAATCACACTATGCTGTAATCAGTACAACTCAGTCTATACAGGTCCAAATGCAGAAATTCCAAAGGCATATGGTAGCTAGTACATCAAGCTACATGTCATCAGAAGACCGCAACAACCAAATCCAAACCAATTCCAGTCAAAACAGACGATTACAGGCGCAGTTCGCACATTCTGATCAACCCAGAACAGCAACAGTAAAATCGATATATCTCATTCTACACTACTCCAATTACCCTGAAATTTTACGGGCACCTCAAACACATCAATACCTACAACTTTCATGTTTTAATCAAAGGCCAAGTCTGTGACGACCCCACTTCTCCCAAGGGCGAACCCAAGGGTATCGGCGGGCCGCCTGCCTAGCTCGCGCCAGGACTCAAAACTTAAAGCAATAAAACTAGATAAAACGAAAGAGCACTATATACAATATATCTACAATCCCAAAAGTTACATTTACATCCTCAAAAGTCTCGAGTCAAACCACGCTAATACACTATAACCACAACCACAACCAGCAGAAGATAGACCCTAAGAAGGGTCCTTATACAAACCACCAAAACTAAAACAAACATCCTAACTGTTCAACTATTACAAGCCAATCTAACTATACTAGTATACGAACCAAAAGTCCCCGCGTCGGCCCCTGCTAAGGAAAAAAAATGGAACGGGGTAAGCTATATGCTTAGTAAGTAAACAGGGGCGAAAGCATAAATTCACGTAACAACAGTTACACAGTAAGAGTAAAGCAAAAGCAGAAAAGAACAACATCATATAATCAGGATACAGGTGGCTCCAAAGCCAATTCATGTGCCATGTATGACCTCCTGCCGACACTCCGTCGACCACACATAATGGTCCGTAGAACTTCACTTGTACACCCACCGACACCTTATCACCCTCACTGGCCAGTCACCTCACAAACTTGCCCGGGCGAACGAAATCACAAACTTGAGCTTGAGTCACAAGCTCGGTCACAAACTTGGTTACCTTCTCGGTGAACCGGATTCACAAAATTGGTTCATAACATGAACCTACAAACTTGGTGACCTCAGACTAAGTTGGACTGACTTCGACCAAGCCCTAACCGGCTCGAATAGTCCAAACAGGTCTTAGATCGGGCCCACGAACTCACAAACTTTGCAAACTTCACAAACTTTACTCGAAAGTCGCCCCGAGCCACAAGCTCAAGGGTTTTGGTTCCAAAAGGTTCATATACATATGCCAAGTACAATTATACATTCAAATTAGGGTTTAGGTCGAGTGCGATAAAGTACACCCTCGCCTAAGTACCCTTTTCACACATCTCAAACACATAGCAAAGAAAACACACCAAACTGGCCTGAATACTTACTCAAAACGGAAATAGCAAAAGTACGAAGTCGGATCGAAATGAACAGCTAGTAGTGGGCCCCACCAGTTCCGCCCAGCTCACCACCGTCTGAAATAGGAGATTGAGTCACATAATATCGTAAACGGCTACTATCGTGCCTCAAACAAACAAAACGGCAAAAACGACACGCGCGCACGTAAATATGACGGACGGAAACGGAAACGGCAGATTTGACACTCGTTTCTATTGTAATCATAAGTTGAGCTACGAATATCGGATTAAGGCGTATGAGACACCATATCGAAGCTTAAAGGATGAACAACAATTGTTATGAAGACATCCAGAACTAAAACTGGAGGCTTCAGCCCCAAATGAAACAAACACAATCACATACGAAATCTGGCCAATGCACAAATGGTCAGTTTTGAGTGCAAACTGTTTTCTATGCTACACATGGGCAAAAGAGCTGCAAATTGGCAGTTAGATGGTTCATTCCAAATGGAACACCTTTCATGAAGGTCGGCAATCCAAATTCGAAACGGAAGTTGGTCATCAGGACCAAAACAGATCTGACCAGAAAATGGTCATTTTCACGGGCAGGCCTTATTTGCTCGGCTATATCTCAGGTTTT
>NW_020864696.1:0-20036 GCF_003713205.1 Coffea eugenioides
TAATAGAATAGATCAGAATTCATTTGTATTGGTCTTGCTTTAGTAGGAATGTTTTTCTCATTAAAACCTGTTTCGTAAGGTAATTCAATCATATGTTGTTTTCTATCCCAAAAAGCATTAGGAATATCTGCACAAATTTCTTTTTGTAATAATTCTTCTAAGATTTTTCTTCTTTTATATAATTTATTTGTTGTTGTACTTTAGTAATACTATTTATTGTTTTGTAAATAGAGGATGTTTGTAATGTCTGTAATTCTCTTTGTTTTACTGGAGTTAGAAATATAAAGATAACAGTTTTTCCCATTATATTTATTGAAATTCCTTCATGACTAACTGAAAATGGGTAAATTTGAATTAAAAAAGGTGTTCCTAATATTATATCATGATTTATATTTTTTACAATTATGAAATTATGTCTAATACAATATTCATTGTTACATATTGATCCTTTTGTAAATTTATATTTTAATTGTAAATTTTCTCCATTTGCTGCCATTAAGGTTTCCTTTGTTCTTTCACAATATTTAGTAGGAATTATTCCTTCTTTAATACAACTTGAATCAGCTCCACTATCTATTAAAGCTACATATGTTTCTTTGAAATCTTCTACTGTAATAGTTACTAAAGCATACCATTTTTGAAATATCATTTTTTCTATGGTATTTAAATATTGAATTTCATCTGTTGGTCTTTCTGATATACTTATTTCTTCTGTTTTAGAATTGGAAGTTGAGGGTTGATTTTCTAGTAATGTTATTTTTGCTTCTATTTCTAAATCTTTTGTTTTTAATTCTATGATTTCTCTTTGTAATTGTTTTACTTGTATTTTAAGATCATTAATTTCTGTTTGAAGATCTTTAGTGGTTTCTTTTTTCATTATATTTATGTTTGGATATTTATCTATTAATTTAGAAATACTAAAAGGTTCTATTATTTTTGGCATTTTGTCTTCTTGTATAATTAGACTTTTTAATCTTTCTAAATACTCTTTTTTAGCTACTGGATCCTCAATTTTTTCTATTATATCTAATAAAAATTCTTTATCTTCTTTTTTGGTTATAACATTTATATATTTTGAAGTGTTAGAACAATTACAATTTTCTTCACTTTCTGTACTAGATATATCATTATAATAATCATCTTCAGAACTTTGATCTTTTTCATTTATTAATAAATTTATTAATTTATTTTTAATTTCTTCTTCTTTTGCACAAATCTCTGTAATTTTTTCTTTTAATTTACATTTGTTTGCTTTATGTCCTATTTTTCCACATTTATAACAAACAATTTTTCTTTTAATAAATTTTCTCTTCTTTTCTGGTTTATCTTCTTTAGATCTTTTATACTTTATTTTCTTATTATATTTTTTAACTTTTTTGTTATACGCAGATGGTGATTTAATTCTTTTAATTCCAAATGCATCACAAAATGATCCTAATTCTTTTGATTTAGAACCATATTTTAATTCTGAACATAGCATTAATCCTTCTTTTTTCACAAAAGCAAATAATTGTCCAAAAATAATATTTTCAAATGAAATTACATCTATTATTTAATAGATTAAAAAAGAACCCAAAACCATGGACAGAAGAACATACTCAAAAAATAAAATATTTAAAAGCAAAAATTGAATCATTACCATGTTTATGTTTACCACATCCTAAAGCATTCATGATAGTTGAAACAGATGCATCAGAATTAGGATATGGGGGTATATTAAAACAAAGAATAGACGAATCAAAAGAAGAATTAGTTAGATTTCATTCAGGAACATGGTCTGATCCTCAAAAGAATTATTCAACTATTAAAAAAGAAATTTTATCAATAGTTTTATGCATATCAAAATTTCAAGATGATTTATACAACAAGAAATTTTTGATTAGAATAGATTGTAAATCTGCAAAAGAGATTTTACAAAAAGATGTTCAAAATATAGTTTCAAAACAAATATTTGCTAGATGGCAAGCTATTTTATCTGTTTTTGATTTTGAAATAGAATTTATAAAAGGAGAAAATAATTCATTACCAGATTTTCTTACTAGAGAATTTTTACAAGGACATGGATCGTGAAATGATGGCCCAAAGAACTGATCGAGAATATACAGATTATTTAAGAACTCAAAGAGATTCTCCTAAATTACTAAACAAAGAAGCAGATTGAAGTCCAGTAAATCCTGAAACTAATAATGTTGCAATATTTCTTTCTTGAATATTTTTAATTTTATAGGCTAATCTAGCCAATCCCATTTCTTGTAAATTATTTAATACTTCATATTCTGCTTTGCAATCTATATTCCATTCATATATTGAATCGCCATCGTATTTAGTGGTACGAAATTTTGATCTTTCTTCATATTGAATGTCTGGAGGGATTGGTCTTGGATAATAGTTTTTAGTACTTATCATTTTCCATCCTTTATTATTATTTTTATTATAAATTCTATTTCTTCTTATTTTATTTATTTGATTATCTTCTTTTTCTTCAAATTATTTTTCTATTGGTAGAATTATATTTTCTTCTATTTCTGAATTTTATTGATTCTTCAGATGAACTGTCTTTTTCTTCAGATGAATTTTCTTCTATTATTTGGTCTAAAGTATTTATCCTAGGAGTTGGAGGTTTTACTTCTGTAGTTAAGTTTTGTAATGCATGAGATATTTTTTTTAATATATTGTCTGTATTATTTATCTTTTGATTATTAATATTTTGAACTAAATCTTGTTCTTTTTCTCTTGTCAAACTTCTAGGTTGAAAATGAGGTGCTGAAATATTATTAGGGAATTTTAATTCTGGTTTCTTTATAGTATCTATTTTTGTGTTTAATACTTCCATATGTTGAGAAATTGTATGAAGGATTTGATTTGTATAATTAAAAAATTGGTGGGATAATGCTTTAACATTACAAGATAAATTATCAATATTAGAACATACGCAAGAAATTGAAGATGATCAAGGAAATATTCAAATACAATCAGATGCTGCAGAATTTTTAATTGTAACAATAGTAATGTATTTCATAGGAAATCCAAAAGAAGAATTAAATTCTAATAAAATATTTCTAAAAAATTTAAGATGTCCAACATTATCAGACTTTAGATGGTATAAATATATGTTTTTAACTAATGTATTAAGAAGACCAGATTGTAATGCTTCATTTTGGAAAGAAAGATTCATAACAGGGTTACCAAGTTTATTTTCACAAAGAATAATGGATAATTTACAAAAGGAAATGGGAACAGATGTAATTTCATTTGAAAATATTACTTTTGGACAATTATTTGCTTTTGTAAAAAAAGAAGGATTAATGCTATGTTCAGAATTAAAATTACAAATAAAATATGGTTCTAAATTAAAAGAAGTGGTATCAGAGCCACATATACATGATAGACATGCATATTTAAGACTTTGCATTTACAATTACTTTGTTTGAATTACTTTCTATTTTGACTTGGCTAATTCATGCATTTATGTTCACATATTTCATTAAATTTTACTGAAATCATTGGTAAGACTTGATGCCTTGTGAGACCGTTGGTAAGTCCAGGGTAGGATGTTCCCGGCATAGCGCACAGTTGTTCCTGGTTACGTAAAACTTTAATTAAATATTATACATGGCTGCATTTCTTAGACAATTAAAAATAGGATCTAATTCAAAGCAAGCTAATATAGTACAAAGTCATGAATATCATATGCCTATAAATAATTCAGATTGGACCATTTCAGAAGAAAAAATAGAACATATTTACAGAATAGGCCCTTTAGATTTCAAAACAGCTTTATCAGTTAAAACTCATGAAGAAACAATATCTATTCAAGAAGAATATCAATCCATTCCATTATTAAATCATAGTACAATTCAAAGATACTTAAGTAAAGGATATAGATATATTCATATAGGTTTAATACAAATTACAGTAAAATCCTTATTCCATCTAGGAGTAGATGCTCCTATATATCTAGCATTAAGAGATACTAGACTCAAAAGATATAAAACTTCTTTACTTTCTATGATTCAAACTAATGTATATAATGGACCCATATATTTTAACTGTGCTCCAAACTTTTTAATAGATTTAACAGACCCACACATTCTGAATTCAGTCACATTAGATATTCATCTACAAAGAAATGAATTTGAAAAACATACCAAGAATTTTGCAGTAATATATAGAATATATTATAGACCTCTATCTTCACATTTAAATCCTAAATTTATAATGACTCCAACTCTTAAAGAAGAAACAACTCTATTACAAGTAGATGCAGATAGACCTACAACTTATATTCCAAAAAGACTAAAATGGAATGAAATAACTATACCTAGTGAATTTGAAATTAAAAATCCACAAATAGCAAGAAATATAGAACAAACTACTGTAGAAGATATTATAGAAAAACCTGATGGTAATACTCTAATAAGATTTTCATCATTAAGAGAGAAACCTGATTCAACTTATTCTTGGCCACCAGCCAGACATTCTAATTATGAATCAACTGAGATTAATTTTCCTTTAGAAAGTACCTCAAATTTTAAATATAAAACTCCTATTCCTGAAGTTATAAATCAAAATCAATCAGAAATATTCTCCAACCCATTCACAAATGAAAGGAGAAATAAATGCTATAAATAAACCATATAAAATAAATCATAAATACTTACAAGAAGATTTTGAAGATGAAGAAAATACTGAAAAAAGAATTTGGTTTTTTCAATTAGAATCTGAATATAAAAGAAAATTAATTTTAGAATGGAAAAATGAATTAGAAAAACAAAAATTTGATTTTCCTTTCTTTACTTGGCTATCATTCTATACTTCAAAAATAGGAATAAATGATATATATAATACACCACAAATAAATGTTCAAACCAATTTATACAAAAAATGAAAATTAAAAGATGAACAAATAATAACATCAATACATCCTCCATTACAAGAAGTAAAAATTAATATAGGTCAAGGAGATATAATAGCCTCACCTTTTAAAAAGGGTAGAGAAGCTGAATCAAGCTCAAATGCAAATAATACAATAAATTTAGAAGACATTAAAAAAGTTTATCAACAAAATAATTATACAAATCAAATCCTTCATACAATTTCTCAACATATGGAAGTATTAAACACAAAAATAGATACTATAAAGAAACCAGAATTAAAATTCCCTAATAATATTTCAGCACCTCATTTTCAACCTAGAAGTTTGACAAGAGAAAAAGAACAAGATTTAGATTCAAAATCAGAAGACAAAGCATCGGCGAATTAGTGAGAAAAAGAGAACAAAACACTCTCGTGTAAAAATCCTTAGACAAATCTCTCAATCCCTCTTTCTAACTACTCTTGTATTCAATTACTTTTGTTTCCTTCCTTCTCCAAATATAATAAAGATCAAGGATTCAACCATTCATCAAGCTTCCGTTATCAAAGGCCACTCTAAATTTTCAGTAAGTCCAATTTTTATACTAAATTTTCTATGAACATTTCAATAGAAAGTAGCCTGGGTAGAAGTGGTATCAGAGCCACTTATCACATTATCTTTACAGTGTTATTAAGGAAAGTAGATTACACAGTGGGAACCAAAAATAGAAGAAAATAAAGCCTCATATGAACCGAATCTTTCCCCTTGCTTTTTTTTTCTGGGAATTTAAAGGTATAATGCAAGAAATAACTCCTGGTCATGCAAAATTGCCAACAAAAATGCATCTTTGGTTTTTAATTCCTTAATAACATACTATCCAGCATACTATTTAGCATAATAACATACTATCTCAGATGCATCCACTCAAATATCCTGGCCGAGATGGTATGAGGCCAATTTTCTATCAAAAATATAGGTCTGTAGCAGGTAATGACGTTACCTCACTACAACAAAAAAGGCCTTTAGCGGCATTTAAAGGTGTCAGTATAGAATATCTAACATGACACTTTATCTATCCTGACACCCAGGGTGAGTGTTGTCCCTTCCAATGTGGGGATAGCCTCAAATCTTTAGCAGCATTCAAATGTGTCAGGCAAACCATGTCGCTATATCTTTACCTCTGCCAACAAAATCCTTTTTTTTGTGATAATCGAAAGTGTCTGTATAGCGTTAGGACATCAGTAGGGAATCAGTAGGATATCAAATTTATGAAGGCATCTTGAGTTGTCTTAATATATGGCTTGAAGGACACATAGCCATGTGAATCTACAATGTGTTGGACGACATGCCCATTTGTTATTACTGTTTTTTGAAGCTTAAGCTATGCTGACACTTTTAATTGCCAGGAGAATTTTCTCTGGTTTTTTTTTTATATGGAAGCAACCTGCAATTAGTCCTCCCTGCTGTACATTCCATCAACCAGAATCCCAAGGGACTTGTAAATTTATCCCAAAGAGCAGAATGCATATAGCAATGTAAAAGAAGAAGTCGATACTGAAATATAATTCATTGAATTAAAAGTCGATAACAAGTACAAACATAGCAAATACTAAAATCGCAAACAAGTGCTAAAAGCAAGTACTAAAATATCAAACCAGTACCGAAAGATTCTCATTTACAATAACTTGAAAGCTCTATCGGAAGCACAAAATAAAAGACTCTCATCCCTAATAAGTTGAAAGAAGTAGAAGTAGCTTCCAAACTTTCCATTTTGTTGAGAGTCCTCAGGCATAACCACGAAGTCCCCATCATTCTTCAGCTGGTTCCACCTGTGCACAAAGACCAAGGGGATCATTAGATCATCATAACTAGAACTAAAATTCCAGAAAATCCGCAATGTATTTAAGTGCATATCTCACCAAATGACAAGGCCAAGCAACTGGTGCACCAAGTGCATCTTGAATCGTTTGTTGTAAACCATATGGTCTAATCAATTGCTCACGTGGAGTCATTGCAACTTGTATCTGTATTTCACACCAGTTTGGCCCAAGAGCTTGTCCCCCGACCTCATCCAATGGATTCAGACTCCGTAAATATCCCTTTGCCACGATTTTTGTTGGGTCAAACAAACTTTTTAGTGAAACCATATTCCCTACCTAGCAAACATCCAACAAGTACAAGAATCAAACTCATGCCAAATTCCAGATTACAAATGCAAAAGTTTAGAAGTTGTAAATACTTACTCGAATAGGTCGCGTGGCTCACGATGGAGCATGGCTTGACACATTGTTAGATGATGATGAAGGATGTCTCGGGCTGTCAATTGGAGAGCCCCTTCCATGTTGAACTAAAACCATTTTCTTCAAGCTGGCTATTTCATCATCTTGTCGCTGAAGCCTTTCCTCCAAACGGACCAATGTTGACTGTTGTTGAACACTTATACGGTAGCATGTGTTACGACTAGGAATGTCTTCCCATAAGTCCGTTGGATTCACACCGTCACTAAACAAGCGAACATGACCATGTGTTGTCTTGCCCAACCACCTGGGCAAATATATCATCGCGACCAACTGGATCTTGCGAATCCGATGGAAGCTGATTTTTCAGCTCAGTCATTTTTTCCTACATAATAAAGGAAAACACTTGTTATTGCAAAAGACTGTCTGAAAACATCCGTGGTAGAATTGATAGGCTTGTGTTCTGGGATCCTTACCAAATTCTCAGCAACTATGGTACTTGATGGAGTTCCATCGGCATGCGTATAAAACTTATTGAACATTTCTACTCTAGTAGGAGGTCTTCCCAACTGTTTGGACTATAAGAAATTGAATCGTTTTAATTATAGTTTTAGCATTTAGCATATAATTAAAAAACAAGCTAACATAATGAAACATGCACGAACAAAAAAAATTAGCAACTAAAAAGTTGATGAGGTATCACCAAGTGGTTCCGAAGATGAGCAAATGATTTTTTTCCGGTTGTGTGGTTCATCTTCTTCTCCCCTCTAGCTTTCTTGTTCCTCTCACTTAGTTTCTAAATTTCAAAATCAAAAGCAAGATTACAGCATTGAATAAACACAACTTTATGAAGAATGTTGTAGCTGATTTGTACCTTTGCTTCTTCACTTTTCCAATAAGCCCAAAGTTTGATCCATTGCTCTTCCCGTACCCTTATGTTCTTTTGAAACCGAGCTTCAGCATTTGGCATGGCAGGATCAAAATAGTTAGCCTTTAAATTTGCCTTCCAGCTTCTCCATTTTTTTGCCAATAGATCTTAAGGTCCAAGCTTCCAGTCCCATAGGCAAAGCAAACCTTTCCTGAAACGTAGTTAGCAACAAGAAAATCAACACAACTTCACAGTAATTTTTGTACAAAGCATACATAATACAAAAGCTACCATTACCTTTATCACTTCTAACATGTCCATTTTAAGTTTCCTTGGCATCTTAAGCCATGTTTCAACATCTATTGGACAATACATACCATTCCTAGCCAAACTACCCAAGAATTCAGAGAAAGAGGTTTTCTCACTTATTGGGATCCCATTGTCATCGAGTTTAATCTCAATTCGTGGAAGTTCCTTAGGCCGACCCCAAATTTCTTTCATAAATGTAGGGCCTCGGGTTTTCAGATGTACTTCACTTGAATCATTTGTAGTTTCTTTTCCTGTATAAATTAAGAAAAAGGTGCAAGTTATGAACATAACAAAATGCATTTCTGGAATTGGTTCAAAATAGTTAGTAATACCTGCATTGTCCGAGTTGCATGACATGAAGGTGGTGTCACTGGAATGTGGACCTCGAGAATCCTAATTTGGACTTTCTTCAGTTGCTTCATGCCTTGTTCCAAGTGGAGATTGTTGAATTGGAGAGTTCTGGCACTGCTCATGTGACTGCGAACCTCCATCAGCTTGTTGAGTAACTTGGTCACCTGATTCATGCATTATTCCCAATGTAGAATTCTGAATTGCAGATTGAGGTGCCCGAGCAGCTTCTCCTTGCACTTGTTCAATTACATTTTCATGGCTTGTTCCAAGTGGAGGCTGCTGCCTTGTTTCATAACATAAGAGAGGTTGCTCAATTGGTTCATCTCTCAATCCATTTGCAGCGCGCTTACATTTTCGACCTCTACGGGCCATACCTGCATAATATTTGAGTGAAGAAAGGGACAAATGTAAATGTTTAAAATTTATTGAAGCAAACACTCTACCTATAGTTTCTTTAACTTACAAATGCTATTATAAAGAAGTACTACTTGAACAATAAACTGGCATGACAAGTAACAAATGGCATTCTTCAAGAATAAACCAGGGGAAGACTATGGAGCTATCAACAGAACAGAGAAACAAATGGAGAATATATGATTCAATGCAGCAACTAATTGGAAATGAAATGAAAGCTACATGCTTAAGTGACTGCAAGAATATACATGGGAAATGCTTTGATCTACATCCTTTCAGCATGAAAGATATGCAGAATTTACTACCGCTAGACACGAAACTTTTTCCATATTGTTCTGAGAATGATGCCTATGATCAAAAGTTGGTATGCTTATGCTCAATGAGGGTGTAAGTAGAAGAGTCCACGTAATTTTAACTTCAGTAATGGAGCAAACTAATAAATGATTGTCTTGAATTAACGAAATATACTTGGCCATGTGATAACCAAAAATTGCAGAGGATAATGTATTCTACCAACAAATACAAGTCTTGGTTTTGTATGTTTAGGGTGGCAATCGGGTCGGTTATGAAGCTCTACTGAATACTTTTATTTCCAGATTCTGACATGTTTCTGCATTTATCAAGAACTTGTCTCATCTAAACAAGAGCTCAAGCTTTACGTAGCATTGACGATTCCAAACCAAATTACTTCTCTTTTTGCCAGAGCCACATCCACAGTTATGGGTTGACACTTAACAGTAAATGCACAAACACTTTATCCAATACAATTGTAGCAGTACAAACAATACAGTTGTAGAACAGGAAGGAGACGAAGAGCATCACGGTGAAAGACTGAAAACGAGAACCCATCACCAAAAATAGATGGTTGAAATTGTACATTCAGTTCACAGTAGCAGTCTCCATTCGACCAGGCTCACCTAGAAATGTGCTTCTCAGAAATGTGCTTTTCACACCGCCACCACCCCTAAAGCTTTTCACACCACCACCACCCCCCAAAGCAAACATTCTACCTTGAAATGTGCTTCTCAGAAACGGAGAAGGTGCTTGTCAGAGATGGGAATCGAATAGCCTAAAAACTAAATCTACCAAGCAATGCAAGAACATGTCTACCATGCAATGCAGAATTAGACACAAAATACTGAAATTACCTCAAACTATGGCTTGAATCCCTAACTTCTCGGTTTCCCAAGCTTTGAAGCCCTAATTTCTGATTTCTTCCCACCAAGCCAACACAACAGCCGAATTAGGGATTTGCCTGGTGCGAGCTCAACCAAGTTACCCAAAAGGGTGCGAGTTCATGGACGGCAATTGACTCAAATTGGTTGTGCGAGCTTGAAAGAGAGAGAGAGGACAAAGGCAGAGGACAACGAGAGAGGGAGAAGATGTCTGAAATAAAGGCGGTACTAATGACGCCAAAGTAAATTAGTCAAGCCTCTTGAATTTTTCAATTTGCCGCGCTACTAATGACAATTTTTGTGTGTTTGGGCAAAATTTTGTTAAAGCTATATAACAACTAAAAATTTGGTTAAAGCTATATACAATATAATATAACAACTAAAAATATAAAGGCTAAAAATCTTGTTAAAGCTATATAACAACTAAAAATATAACAAATAAAAATTTTGCAAGAGCTATATACAATATAATATAACAATCAAAAATTTTGTTACAGCTATATAACAACTAAAAATATAACAAATAAAAATTTTGTTAAAGCTATATACAATGTAATATAATAACTAAAAATATAAAAATAATTAAAAATTTTGAGAAGCTAACAAAAAACATTCTTTTAATCAAAATGTTTTCGGTTACTCAATTATTTTATGCTGCGAGCAATTATGTACGGCTTGTAGTCTAACAAGCCATTGGAAGGATCGAATTAGTTTATGAAACAAGAAAATTAACTTGTGAATGCATGAACTTTCCATTGATAAACATTGGGATTAGAATTGATTGAACATAAACAATGAATATATATATATATATATATATATATTCAATGTTTTCAATTCCAAAGCAATTGCCATTGAACTTTGTGTTAATTAGAAACTTACTATCACTTACAAGATCTTACTATTGAACTTTTCAATGATTAACCTTAGGCTTACACTTACAACGCATTAATTGAACATAAACATATATATATATATATAGGGTAAAAAACAAAAAGGCCCTCTGTGGTTAACCTAATACACAGAAAAGCTCCCCATGGTTTCAAAATATACAACACGATCCCTCATGCTTTGAACTAAATTGTAAAGGTGACGGAATCCGTTAAACTTAACGGAAATGGACGAAATGACCAAAATGCACTGATATAATTAAGCAAAAGACAGCTCAAAAAAATCATTTGTTTCATTCTCTAAGTAGAGAGAATTGAGGGTTAAGGGGTAGAATATGTATATTTGATAAAAAATAGGCATAAAAATTTTTTTTTAGGTTCCAATAAGTCATTTCCGTTAAGTTTAACGGATTCCGTCACCTTTATAATTTAGTTCAAAACATGAGGTGTCGTATTGTATATTTTGAAACCATAGGGGATTTTTCTGTGTATTAGGCTTACCACAGGGGGTTTTTTTTTTTTTTACCCATATATATATATATATATATATATTCATTGTTAAAAATTCCAAAGCAATTGCCACTGAACTTTGAGTTAATTAGAAACTTACTATCACTTACAAGATCTTATTATTGAACTTTTCAATGATTAACCTCAGGCTTACACTTACAACGCATTAATTGAACATAAACATATATATATATATTCAATGTTTTCAATTCCAAAGCAATTGCCATTGAACTTTGTGTTAATTAGAAGCTTACTATCACTTACAAGATCTTAATATTGAACTTTTCAATGATTAACCTTAGGCTTACACTTACAACGCATTGATTGAACATAAACATATATATATATATATATATATATTTGATGTTTTCAATTCCAAAGCAATTGCCATTGAACTTTGTGTTAATTAGAAGCTTACTATCACTTATAAGATCTTACTATTGAACTTGGCAATGATTAACCTTATGCTTACACTTACAACGCATTGATTGAACATAAACATATATATATATATATATGCAATGTTTTCAATTCCAAAGCAATTGCCATTGAACTTTGTGTTAATTAGAAGCTTACTATCACTTACAAGATCTTAATATTGAACTTTTCAATGATTAACCTTAGGCTTACACTTACAACGCATTGATTGAAGGATAATCTAAAATTGTGACTAAACCGATTAAATTCGATCAAAGATCAGTTGGACTAGAAAGCTCTATCGGAATTAACTTTTTGTATTGTTATTGGTTTAAAAAATAATTTTTTCATGGTATTAAAAAATTATTTAAGAAATTTATAGATTAAAGTTTCAAAATATTTCTATTGATAAAAAATTAGACCTCGGGTTATTGGGAAAAAGAATTGGCCATAATATAATGATTCACAAATGTAATATTACAGCTTACAATTAATGGAATTGCTTATAAAATAATGACCAGTATTTATCCAGCCCATTGGGCTCTTAAAATGAGTAATGGGTTCCTTGGAAAGTTGGATAGTTTTATGTTTGGTCTGAAATGATTTGCACATTCCGTACGTTGCCAATTGTTCTCCCCAAATCATAGCCTCGATTGCCAATTGTTGTCATGCCATTAAAAGAAAAATCATTCCAATACCATTTTTATGAATAAGACTGACGATTACTAACCAAGACTAGAAATCCAAAAACTGGACCATGGGAGTATCAATGAAAGAAAGGCCTTAAAGAGGCAAATTAATACACTAGTTTTAACTAATAGCACCAAGTCTTTTATCACATCTGTCAGAAGGCTTAACATGACACCGAGAGCACTAAACTCAAAGAAATGTCGGTCATATTAGTAAAATACAAAAAAAAATGAAAACCATCGACAAAAGGAAATAAAGCCTAGGCCTAGCAATTGAAACAGAGAAGAATAGGGCCAGTAAGCTTCAAAGCTATAAAAGATTCTAAATCAAATTATATTGGGACAAATCAACTTCAATCCCAAGTCCATTCTTACGAACCCAACTAATTTCCTCATTTTCATTCTCAACAACAGGATTGCCAACATCACTTTGCAAATATGTCTCAACATCCATAGTTGTGCCCATGTTATATCCAGCTCTTGCAGTGGTAGAGATAACCACTTGCCAATCCTTATCAGTTGGATCTTCCACATAAAAAACTTGTGATGCTTGTGAAGCGAGTATAAATGGCTCTCACGTTTGCAAAATTGACTAAAGTAAACCCATTAGCATCTTGTTTCATTCTCGAACCATTTGATATCCAATCACATTCGAATAACACCACCCGATGACCTCCGTAAATTAATTCAATCATATTTTTCAAGACGCCGAAGTAAACTAGTTCACTCAAAACTGGATTTTGATCCCTTATACTTGCAAAACTGGATGTTGTTGCATTGACTGTAACACCACTATTCTGCGTTTTTCTTTTCTTCTCAACTTCTTTGGTGTGAAACCGAAATCCATTAACAACAAACCTGTCATGTTGGATTCCAACAACATCTGGACCTTTAGCAAGGAACCTCAACTCTCTCAACACCGAAACATTTTGAGGAAGTTCTAACTTGTCAATCTGTAAAAAAAAAAAGAGTAAATAAATAAATAAAAAAAAGATGAAACTATATTTGAAGTCCTACAATTCAAATTGTACTTAATATTCAGAATTTTACTTACATGTTCAGCAAACCAACATGCAAAATTTTCGCTGTGCAAGCGCTCTTTTAGATGCTGTGGAATTTGAGGATGTCATTCTTCTATCAATATACGATGCTGCCTAGAAGTACATGAGTCAAAATTGTAATCATGCATTGAATTCTACAATAAAATTTTAATGCATCAAGTTGTAGTTGAACTTACTCTATGTAAGGTGTGACAGCATCACAATTAAATAAAATATACTGATGTGCTTTACTCAAGATATGAGCATCAAAGACTGTTGGCTTGCCCCTCCCCAAAGGATGTCCTGATTCAGAGAATATATCTAAACCATCTTCAATTTCCTTATGTACTTCTTCATTTCTGCTTGGACGATTGAATTTTGTCTCAACATAGTCCGCAAGATACAATGAGCAAAAGTTAATGCATTCTTCTGCCAAGTAGCCTTGAGCAATCGAACCTTCAGGCCTACTTTTATTTCGAACATAAGATTTTAATGTTCCTAAGTACCTAAAGTATCATCATTCCAACCTCTCTAATTAGTTCCACAAATCAAAGAAAGCAAAAAAGGAATAAACATTTAAGGCATAATGAGAATTACAAGCAGTACCTCTCTATAGGATACATCCAACGATAATACACCGGCCCACCTAATTTCACTTCAGTTGCCAAATGAACAACTAAATGCACCATGACATCGAAGAAGGTTGGTGGGAAGCATTTCTCAAGATCGCAGAGTATGACGGCAATTTCACTTTCCAAACGAACCACATCTTGAGGACAAATAACTTTAGAACAAAGCTGCCTGAAGTATCTACTCAATCGAATCAAAGGATAGCGCACTGATTTTGGCAAAGTCTTTTTCAAAGCTATAGGCATCAATTGCTGCATTAGGATATGATTATCATGACTTTTAAGCCCTGAAATTCTTGGTGATTTTACTCGAACGCATCTTGAGACATTAGCTGCATAACCATCTGGAACTTTCACTTTTTTAGCACATTGCAAAACATAGTTTTCTGTTTTTTATCCATTGCAAAGGAAGATGGAGGTAAGTACACCTTTCCAGGTTCTGTCTCAATGGGATGCAGCTCTTTTCTTATTCCCATTTCTCTCAAATCACGGCGGGAATTATAATGGTCCTTTGCTTTATCCTCAATATCCAGCAATGTCCCCCAAATATTTTCACAAACATTCTTCTCAATGTGCATGAAGTCAAGATTGTGTCTTAAGACATTATCTTTCCAATATGGCAAGTCAAAGAAAATACTCCTCTTTTTCCAATTGAAAGGCAGCTTCGGATTACCTTTCACAAGTTTTCCAAATTTAATTTGCAAGTCTCCCAATTCACTCACAATCATATCCCCGGTTTGCAATGGTGGTCGCTTTCCATGTTCTTCGGTGCCATCAAAGAATTGGGCTTGCTTTCTAAATTTATGCTTACTATCTAAGAATCTCCGATGACCATATAGCAATATTTGAAACTATGAGTCAACCGTCGTGCATGAGTGAACTTGTGACAAACAGGACAAGCATATTCACCTTTAGTGCTCCAGCCAGATAACATTGCATATCCAGGGAAATCACTAATGGTCCACAACAGAGCTGCATGCAATTGAAAATTTTCTTTTTGGGATGCATCATAAGTTTGAATGCCAAAATCCCACAATTCGGTCAATTCTTTAACTAGAGGCTGTAGATAAACATCAATATTATTCCCAGGAGAGGATGGTCCGGGTATTAACAAGGACAACATGAAGTACGGTTGCTTCATACACATCCACGGAGGTAAGTTATATGGTATTAAAACTACAGGCCAAGTACTGTGTGTAGAACTCATGTTGTTGAATGGATTAAACCCGTCAGATGCCAACCCCAATCTAACATTTCGACAATCCTTAGCAAATTCTGGATGTAGATGGTCAAAAGTTTGCCAAGCTGGAGAATCAGCTGGATGTCTCATACAACCATCTTTTGTACGTTTTTCCTCATGCCATCTCATTTGAGATGCAATTTTAGAAGACATAAATAGTCTTTGTAATCTAGATTTTAAAGGAAAATGCCACAATACTTTTTGAGGGATTTTTCTTTTTTCACCAGTTGGATCATTTTCTGAAGCAACCCACCTAAGCTCGTTACATGTTTCGCATGAAGTTCTTTTTTCAGCACTACCCCAATAAAGAGAACAATCATTAGGACATGCATCGATCTTTTCATAACCCAGCCCCAATGTATTCATCAATTTCTCAGCCTCATAGTAAGAAGACGGCAAATTAGTCATGGCCTCCGGAAATGCTTCTCTCAACAGCTCAACAAGCATATTAAAAATCTTGTTACTCATCTTACCCAGGCATTTTAGGTGAAGCAAACGAATAATGAAAGACAATTTCGAGAAATTTTTGCAACCACTGTACAAATCCTGTTGAGAATCATCAATCAATTTGTAAAATTTTTCAGCCTCTGAAACAGGAATGTCCCCTTCTCTATTCAATTCATTTGTTCCATGTGGTATCCCAAATACATCATGGACCAAGTCTTGCATGTCATTAGTCCCATTTGAAACCCCAATTGATGTATTTTCAGAATTAGATGTGGCTTCATTGTAGTTTGAAAGTTCTCCATGTGCTATCCAATTATTATAACCCTTGATAAATCCTACCACTTTCAAATGATCATATGCTTCCATTTTTGTCACACAAACACCCATGCCGCAATCTTTGCAAGGACACAAAATCTTTCCGTCACAACTTGATCTAGAAAATGCGAAGTTTAGAAACATTTGAAGTCCTGTCTCGTACTTTTCACTTGTTCTTGGAAATTCCATCCATCTTTTATCCATACTTTTAATATAAATAAATGTCCTCCAACGAGCTTCCAATAGCCTACTTTTTAAACTCAGGTCGTGGCTTACAAGTCCCTAATTTCAAGTTCAAGAATTTACAGTCTACTAAATCAAGCAGCCAGCAAATAAAGGAAATCAACAAAATGCAAAATTTCTCAACAATCTATAAAAACAGAATTTGCAAGTAAGCGGATAGAAATTTTATTTACCTAATAACAGAAAAAAACCCTTCGTACCAACTCCTGCGCTCACGTCTTCGCAAAATTCCTAAATTCAATTTGAAATGTCAATGGTTAAACAAACACATGAGCGTGAAAACTGAAGGTGAAATTAAAGAATTTTACTAAATTTCCATCAAAGTATACATACATCTTTGGTGTGTAGTGATTAATTTTATAAGTCATGTCTTTAGAAAGGCATGCAACTGACGGCATAGGTAATTGGAAAAAAGAATGACATAAAAGTCCCCTAGCTTCTAATCATGCCTATGAAGATCCTTATGAACATGTCAAAATACTTTGACCCAACTGCATCAATGTCTCTGTCTTATTAATCTAAAAGTCCCCTTTTTTGGGCTCAAAATTTGCACTATAATAGACTGATCAAGTGCAGAAGACACTTAGTACAAGCGTTATACTATATATTTCAAGCAACTCATGTACTGATTAGACATACAATTTAAAACAGAAAAATGTTGTAAAGATGCAAGTACTACATAGAATTTAACATAGAAAAAAGCAATAGAGATATAAGTGATACCATTGGGTGAAATATGCACTTAGCCGGAGGACCACCTTTATGGCAAAAGCCAAAAGGCAGCAAAGGTTACCTTTGTTATGCAAATTTTGTGCCTCACATTGGCGGTCCATTATCTGCATCTTAATTGTCTTTGGGGTTACATAGTCACGGTTTCCCAATTCTGTCACCAGAATAATTTCCTGCTAGGCATATATAGACCATGGTCCTTGTTTCATTTATTTATATCGAACTTGTTGCTGAGTGTTCATGATTACGATAAGCAATGCAATTTGGTTGAAGCTCTCTATTCACAGTTTTGCTTAACCGTCCCCATCCCCAAACAGAACTAGCTGCCTAAACAAACTTCAATTACAGCTAGGTTTCATAGAAAAAAATGAAAAACAGGGGGGAATTGACATTTTAACGAACAGGTTTTGGGCAACATACTAATCACCCATGGACACTTTATTAGCTAGCCTATGTACAATTATGGCATGACAATAGAAAAAATGTAACATGGACATAAAGATCGATCTCCTCAAAAAATACGCAATCCAATTGAACAAATTTCCTCAAGTTTTCATCTCCATTGCAGCAAAAGAAAAAGCATCCAACACTGAGTTGCTATTAATGCTACAATTAGATAGATATCATATTTAAATCTTTCAATAATCTTAAATGAGGACAATATAACTCAACTAGCGACAGCTTAGGCCAAGAATCTTTACTTCTCAGAAAAAAATTTCCAAGTTGCAGGACAATACAATTTCCTCCTTTTAATTCTGATTACCTTAATTTCCAAGTTGCAGGTAATTTCTTGACAACGAAATCAAACATAAGAGCTTCATTGTGTTTACCACTTCGATTTTGGAACAACATTTGCGCGCCTGAAGTATCTTCCAGCTTTCCCAATGTACAGCTCCGATCTTCTAATTTTACTCCCTGCCTGCCCTTCCAGATGTCTTAGCCGAAGGATTTAAAGTTGAGGTTAGAAAAGATGAAGATGGTTGTTTGCAGAGATAGCTTGACCAACATTCTGGATTGGCTGAGATAGATTGTATGCGGAGAGGTGAGAGAGATGAGAAGAAGAAAATTTTCACCAAGTCCTTTTGCCGGCAAAATGAAACTTCAGAGTACTTTACCAAGTGTCTGGAGCCAAATTAAAACGATGTCGTTTTCTGTCTTTTTTTTTTTCTCACATTTTCCCAAGTGTCATGATAGGTAGCCTAAAGGCACATTATTATTTTATATCATGATAAAATAAAAAAATTATAGTACAGATTATTGAGTTGGTTAATAAGTGTCATGATACGTTTGGTATAACGACACAAACCAACAAGTGTCCTTATAAACATGTCAGGAAAGGCCATTATTGTTGTAGTGCCTGTTGCGTTTTGAATTTCTTAAATAAAGGTCTTCTCTTACCCCCGAGCTAAATTTCACACACGCTGCTCTTATTCCTAAATATTTAGAGCCCAAGCAAGCAAATATCTCAATTCCGTCCACTAAGTTTATGTAATGTCGTGTACAAATTAGCGTCTAAAGCCATCTCTAATCGAGTCCGTGTTCTTTTACCGAATATTATTTCTGATCTCAATCGGCTTTTATTCCTGGCCAATTAATCACCAGTAATGTCCTTGTTGCTTATGAAGTCCATCATTATCTTAAATGTAAAAATGCAGGCAAGGAGGAACTCAGGTCGATTAAAATGGATACGAGCAAAGCGTATGATCGAGTTGAGTGGATATTTCTCTTAAAAATATTACTAGCTTTAGGTTTCAATTCTAAATTTATTTTCTTAATTTTCAAAAGTATTTCAACAGTTTCTTATTCTTTTTTGCTCATCGGTTTGGGATTTGGCCACTTAAAACCTAGTTGGGGTATTAGACAAGGAGACCCACTTTCCGCATATCTATTTATATTGTGTGCAGAAGCTTTTTACATTTTATCTCAGAAGCTAGTCTTTGTGGAAAGTTGGGAGGCATTGCTGTTGCGCCTGGTGCTTCATCCATTTCTCATTTGTTTTTTGCCAGATGATACTCTTTTATTTGGAAAGCTACAGGGGAGGAGGCTTCAAATTTTATGCAGGTTATCAATCTTTATGAAGGTGCATCAGGCCAGCCGATTAATGTGGAGAAGTCAGTGGTGGTATTTAGCAAGAATACTCCAGAAGCTGATTAATTGGCAATTGAATGTGCTCTTCGAATGCCGCCTGTGGAATCACATGAAAAGCACCTCTGGGGTTGCCTACTATCGTTGAGAGATCTAAAGGTGAGGTCTTTAATTCTATCAAAGAAAGGGTTTTTAAACGGATTAATGGAGCAGCAGTTATCTCGAGCAGGAGAAGAAATTTTATTGAATGTGTTGAATTTCAACAAATGTTGGCTGCCTCAATTCTTGAATTTGGAAGCCAACATTGTTGACTTCTCTTTGGCACAATTTAATCCCACATCGGTTGGATTATTGGAAGAACCTTAGCTTGAGAGCTATAAATAGCTCTCAAGTCTTTCCAATTGAATTGTACCAAGAACAACAAAGAATTACCCATAAGGATTTTGTAATTCTTTGTATTCTTTCTTCTTTCCTAAATTATAAAAGCAGGCTGCTTGAGTGGTGCTCGGAGAGTAGGCAAAATTGGCCGAACTCCGTTATCAATTTTTCGGGTGCGTTCTTTCCTTATCTCTTTTATTTGTTCCGCATTATTT
>NW_020864697.1:0-6292 GCF_003713205.1 Coffea eugenioides
CTTTTTCCTTTTTTTTCCTTTTTCCTTTTTCTTTTTCTAAAATTTAGTGTAAAATGCTCTTAAATCGATTAAAATAAAATGAGAGACACGAAACATAAACAAAATAAAATAAAATAAAATAAAATCTAAAATTGAATCAAATAAGTCTTAAAATCAAAATTTGGTGTCTACAGTAAACAGGTCGGGATATTTCTCTTGCATGTCCTTTTCTAGTTCCCAGGTTGCTTCTTCCACTTCATGATTCTTCCATAGAACCTTTACTAATGGAATCTGCTTGTTTCTCAGGTCCTTCACCTTCCGATCCAATATTTGAATGGGTCGTTCTTCATAGGTTAAGGACTCGTCGAGTTCAACATCTTCTGGTGGCAAAATGTGAGTCGGATCCGGATGGTATTTCTTAAGTAAAGAAACATGGAAAACTTCATGGATCCGAGACAAACTAGCTGGTAATTCAAGTCGATAAGCCACCTTTCCTATTCGCTAGAGTATATTGAAAGGTCCTATGTACCGTGGTTGCAACTTTTTCCCTTTTCCTGCTCTAATCTTTCCTTTCAACGGGGTAATTCGAAGAAACACCTTATCTCCTATCTCGAACTCCAAATCCTTCCTCCGATGATCGACATAACTTTTCTGTCGGCTTTAGGCTGTTTGAAGTCTTTGGCGGATCACCTTTACCCGTTCGTAGGCTTCCTCAACCCATGGTATTGTAGCCGGATCTATAATCTTTTTCTCTCCTACTTCATCCCAATGGATTGGGAATCGACATCGTCGTCCATACAAAGCTTCATATGGGACCTTTTGAATAGAGGAATGATAACTATTGTTATATGCAAATTCAACCAAGGTTAGGTATCGACTCCAACTTTCTCCAAAGTCTACAATACAGGCTCTCAGCATATCCTCAAGAGTTTGAATGGTTCTTTCAGATTGTCCATCAGTTTGCGGGTGATATGTTGTACTATAATTCAACTTAGTTCCTAGAGCCTCTTGCAATTTCTGCCAAAATCGGGATACAAACCTAGGGTCTCTATCGGATACAATGCTTACTGGTACCCCGTGTAGTCTTACCACTTCATCCATATAAAGTTTGGCAAGTTTCTCCAAAGAATATTTCATATTTACTGGCAGGAAATGTGTGGTCTTAGTTAATCGATCCACTATGACCCAAATCGCATCATGCCCCTTTTGTGGTCGTGGCAACCCTGATACAAAATCCATTGTTATGTGCTCCCATTTCCATTCAGGGATCTCTAAAGGCTGTAACAGACCTGACGGTTTTTGATGCTCAGCTTTCACTTGTTGGCACGTAAGACACCTTTATACAAACTGGGCAATCTTCGCCTTCATATTCTCCCACCAATACAGACTTTTGAGATCTTGGTACATCTTATTATTCCCTGGGTGCACTGTATACCTAGAGCGGTGAGATTCCTCCAAAATCTCCCTCTTTAACTCCTCATCCCTAGGTACAACGACACGATTTCGGAACTTTAAGATTCATCAGGCCCTAGGTTAAAGTTAGGCAACTCCCCTTTCTTCACTTTTTCTACCCACTTTTGCACCATTGGGTCCTTCACTTTGCCCTCTTTGATCCGATCTAATAGTGTCGACTTCACCTCAATATTTCCAAAAATCACCTTCTTCGGTTCCAAACAAGGTTTCCATTCACATACATCTTCTAACAAGCTCCACTCTCTCACCATGGAACTTGCTAGTTGAGCCTTTCGACTTAAAGCATCTGCTACAACATTGCCCTTTCCGGGATGATAGTTAATCGTACAATCATAATCTTCTAAGAACTCCACCCATCGACGTTGTCTTAGATTTAGCTCCTTCTGAAAAAACAGATACTTAAGGCTCTTGTGATCCGTATATACCTCGAAAGTCACACCGTATAGATAATGTCGCCATTTTTTCAAGGCAAACACAACAGCTGAAAGCTCCAAGTCATGGGTTGGATAGTTCTGCTCATGAGGTTTTAACTTTCGAGACGCATAGACAATCACATTCCTATTTTGCATCAACACGCACCCTAGCCCCCCTTTTGAAGCATCGGTATAAACCGTGTAACTATCGTTCCCATTAGGCAAAGCTAAAACTGGAGCCATAGTCAATTGCTTCTTAAGTTCTTGGAAACTACTCTCACACTTAACATCCCAGATGTACTTTCCTTGTTTCTTTGTCAAGTTAGTTAAGGGTCCCGCAATTCTCGAGAAGTTTTTTATAAATCGACGGTAGTACCCTGCTAAACCTAGAAAACTTCGCACCTCTATGGGATTCTCTGGTCGCTTCCATTTGGCTACAACTTCCACTTTCGCTGGGTCTACAGCAAGCCCATCTTTTGAAATTATATGACCTAGGAACGCCACTTTTTCCAGCCAAAATTCACACTTGCTGAACTTAGCGAACAATTGGTGCTCTCTTAGGGTTTGCAGCACTATCCGCAAGTGTTGTTCATGCTCCTCCCTTGACTTCGAATATATTAGGATATCATCAATAAACACCACTACAAACCTATCCAAGTATGGTTTAAACACTCGATGCATTAAATCCATGAACGCTGCTGGGGCATTGGTTAAGCCAAAAGGCATTACCGCAAACTCAAAATGCCCATATCAAGTGTTAAACGCCGTTTTTGGCACATCCTCCTTTCTGATTCTCAACTGATAGTACCCTTGTCGCAGATCCAATTTAGAAAACACCACCGCCCCTTGTAACTTATCAAACAATTCATCGATGTGGGGCACATGATATTTATTCTTAACAGTTACTTCATTCAGTCCTCGATAATCAATGCATAACCTTAAACTCCCGTCCTTCTATTTAACAAATAGCACTGGAGCTCCCCATGGTGACTCGCTCTCATGTATGAACCCCCGTTCTAGCAAGTCCTGCAATTGCATCTTTAACTCCTTAAACTCAGCAGGTGCCATTCGATAAGGGATTTTAGAGATGGGAGTAGTTTCGGGTACTAAATCAACCTTAAATTCAATCTCCCTTTCAGGTGGCAATGACCCCCAACTCCTCCGGAAATACGTCCGGATATTCTCGGATTACTGGCATGTCCTCCAACTTAATCTTCTCTCCCGGAGTGTTAATTAGAAAAGCTAGATAACCGTGCTCCCCACGACTAAGCAATTTCCTAGCCCTTATTCCCGAAATGAGCGTAGATGAGGCTAACATACCCCTCACGTCTAACTTTAAAGTTGCCTCACCTGGTATGCAAAACTCTACCACTTTCATCCTACAATCTACCCGAGCATGGTAATGAGCTAGCCAATCCATACCTAGAATGACATCGTACCCCTTAATAACTAGACTAATGAGGTCGACTACTAATTTCCGTTCGCCAACCCAAATATCACAATTTTTGTATACCTCATTTGCAAGTAAAATTTGATTACCCGTAGGTGTTCTTACTTCTAAGTCATAAGGTAGACTTTCAACTTTCATGTCAATTCCAAGCATAAATGTAGGGTTAACAAAAGAATGAGTGGCACCGGGGTCTATTAAAATTTTGGCTAACCGGTGAAAAACAGGAATCATACCTTCCACTACCTCCGTTAGTTCAGGCACGGATTGTTGGTCCAGCGAATACACTCTAGCCGATACCCTCGACCTGGTCCCTTCGACATTGGTCGGCTTTGGGTTTGACCTGACAGTCGACTGAGTATCACTGATCAACAGGCAGTTGACTATTTGGTGCTCCGTACTTCCACACCTTAGGCACTTCCGAGCCTTTCTCCAACATTCATCCTCTGTATGGTTCGGTTTTCCACAATATCCGCACGTTACTCGGGGAGTGGAGGTTTGGCCTCCCTGCGGAATGCCTCTACCTTGTCCCCTACCACTTTGGCCTCTCTTCTGGGCACCTCCTCTCTGAGCACCTCCCCTAGATGCACTCGAAAACCATCCACCTCCAGCCCCACGACCGGATTTAGTAGGTGGCGTGTTCCGATCACTCCGCACTGACCCTTGGGCTCCACTAGGTACCCCTTTCCGTGTTGAGTGAAAATTTCTCACTTGCGCCCTAGCAGTTTCTATCCTTTGGGCCTTCTCCAAAACCTCCGTAAACGTATTAATTTGAGCTGCCGCCAAGGCCTCTTGTATCTCCACATTGAGTCCTTGCACAAATCTTCGTACTCTCCTTTGCTCCGTAGCTATCAATTCAGGAGCAAATTTTGATAATTTCGTAAACTGAGTCTCATACTCAGCTACACTAGAAGTTCCCTGCCGGAGCTTAATAAAATCGTCCTCTCTTTTCTCCTGGATGATAGGTGGAAGGTATTTCTCGTTAAATTCCCGCACAAAATTTAACCAGGTCCATGCAGTTCTCTCTCTCTCCCATTTGGCCCTGATTACATTCCACCAGGCCCTGGCTGGACCTTCGAACTGGAAAACAGTGAATTGTACTTGCCTATCCTCTGTATAGTTTAAAGCGGTAAAGATATTGATCATGGCCTCTAGCCATTTCTCGGCTCCTTCCGGCACTTTGTTTCACAGCCCCAACTCCCCTAAGGCGAAGCCAGAGGTTCGGCGGCGCCTGCCCAGCTCTCGCCAGGACTCAGTCGTTCAGATACATTCCTCAACAGATTACAAGATAAAACTCCAAATATTACATCGAATTCTCCAATAAATAATTACATATCAAAAGCGAAGCGTCCACGCTTCCGCTGCGCCACTCTGATCCTTGATACCAACCATTCACACGGAGAACTTTAATACAAACGTTTCCTTCGACTCGAGCCCTGTGGAGGGGAATAAAACATTTTTGGGGTGAGCTAGAAGCTCAGCGAGTAACCAGTAAAATCAGTAATCAAATATATTTCACAATATTGCATTTCGATCCTTTCGATGATGTCATGATTCAAAGAACAAATATCCGTTTATTGCTCTCGTGAGCCAGTGAAGTCATAGCACTTGAGCACCCAACGCTCAAATAGATCATTTAACATTAACATTAACATTAACATTAAGAGGGAGCCCTTTTTTGAGCTCCAGAGCCATTTGCTCCATCATGTCACGAACTCACGAAAATGGTGGAGACGTTGGTGTCCAGCACAAGACTTTCCCAGAACTCATTGAAGCCAAATCATGTCATGAAGCTCACATGCAAGCACGCATGATATGCAAATCGAGTACATAATGACAAGAAACATTTCACAAGTACTTCGGAAATAGTTTAGGGTCACTCACCTCCACGGCTCAGAAATCATCCATCATATAACATTGCCTTGCTCAAATCCAAGTCTTAGATCACGAACTCAATGCAAACAAGTTCCTTCAAAGTTCGGACAGCACTTCCCCTGAATTTGCTAACTTTTCCAGCCATCATGGCTTCATTATTTCCTCATTCCAACCCAAAGGTACACACACACAACAACAAGTTCATCCAATAGCCATTCAGCAAGCTCCATGTAGTACTAGTACAAGTCAAGCTAAGGAAAAGTCCGGAAATGAAGTGGACTTATAAGAAGCCAGGAAAAACAGGTTTTGTGACATCCATTGGTGGTATAGTATAAAGTACAAACCGGAAAGGGCACTGGAGACGAGGTAGTATATGAGTATGATGCAAATGGGGAGCATGACAGAAGCCGACAGTGAGGAGGGTAGGATTTTGAGTATTAGAGGTATCAGCAGCCAGTTTCGGGGGTGTAACCAGGTCAAAATGGCAAGAAGGTAATAAATCACCAGAATCACAAACCTGGGACATTCATAGACGAAATGGGGCATTCTAAGCGGAAAACTCATAAATTCAGGTTCCAAGGTCCAATTCCAGAAATTCCTATCAAACAAGTCGAGAAGTTAAGAATCAGGGCTAATCATTTCATCACAGAACCGTTAATACAGACGCAATTCTGAAAGCAATTCCAGGCCAAAAAACTCAATTACATGACGGCAATCTCTACATGGTCGTGTAACAACACAAGCCAGCAGGTAATTTCCGTCTTTTCACAAGCTACGCCGCTCCGATTGGTATGAACTTTTGTAGGTACCTTTAAAATATGATTCCCTACAATTTTCATGCTTTAACCCAAGGCCAATTCCGCCTCTAACTAGGAGATATAAATTCGGGCAGAATGTTCCCTAACCAAACCCTAACTTTCCAAAATTCCTTCCAATTCAGCAATTGTTTGCAATTAACCATTTTTTCCACCTTCTAGATTCATTACATACCATTTCCAATCATCATATATAGCCACACAATCTTGTTCATATTAAAACAGAAAATTCCCCAAAAATAATAAAACTTCATCACTTCAACCAAAATCAAGATATAATCCAAAAAAGT
>NW_020864698.1:0-19629 GCF_003713205.1 Coffea eugenioides
GTCTGCTATCGGACGAAAGTACCGGACGTCCGATAGAATCCTTTAAACTCGATGAAAGCTGTCGGACGCTTACAAAGACAATACCGGACGTCCGATAGAATTGAAGAAAATTTCTCAAACTCACTGCCTGCTGTCGGACGCAAAAAACAGGAGTACCGGACGTCCGATACTCCTAACGGATAGTTGACTCTTCAGCTACTTTCTATCTGTTGGAAGTATTAATGAAGCACTTTCTTGATCTCCTATAAATAGAGCGTGGTCAGAATATTCAAATAACTTTGCACATTGAGACTACATGAGATCTATAGTGATTTTAGTGTGAAAAATACTCTTTAAATAAGGTTTGTACTCTTAGTTGTGTAATTTTCGATAACCTTTTCTAGTGTGATTTAGTTATTTCAATAGTGTACCTTTGTGAGAGTTATCCAAGTGATAGTAAAACTTCCTTACTTGACCAAGTATGGCTTGGGGCAAAGAGAAAATGATCGTTCCTTTGTACACAAAATATTGGTTGTAAATTGATCAAGTTGAAGAAACTTCCTCTATAAAATGACAGTCAAATTCAAGAGGAGTTTGGTGCTTGGTTTGATACTGTCTCTTTTACTTACTGTCTTGATATAAAAATTGCTCATCTCTTCTACTCACAAGCACTTGTGTTTTCTCATCAATTGTCCATTGTGTGGTCTTTTAGAAAAAGAGAGCATGCACACAAAAAGTTACTCACAACTTGGCCAGTTTTTTAATTACCTAATTCACTCCCTCTTAGATTGTCTTCGATCATTACAAGAATGTTGATCTTAGTTCCTATGTTTTGATGTTTACGAAACAAATGGATGATACTAATATCACTTCAAGATATACTTTCAGTTATCAACCCAATCAGATTCAAAGATCAAGTGCAAATGAAAAAACAAAAGTTGTTGAATGCTGTCGGACGCTTGTGAAGACAGGATCGGACGTCCGATAATCATTGCGCAATTTCGGACGCATGAAGAACTCCATCACCGGACGTCCAAAGAAAATAAGACATTTTCCCTATCTCACTGACCTCGATCGGATGCAAGTATTGGACGTCCGATAGAAACTTTCAAACTCTTTGTCTGGTATCGGAATGAAGTACCGGACGTCCGATAGAATCCTTTCAACTCGATGAAAGCTGTCGGAACCTCACAAAGACAATACCGGACATCCGATAGAATTGAAGAAAATTTCTCAAACTCACTGCCTGCTGTCAGACGCCAAAAACAGGAGCACCGGACGTCCGATATTCCCAACGGCTAGTTGACTCTTCAGCTACTTTTTATCCGTTGGAAGTATTAATGAAGCACTTTCTTGATCTCCTATAAATAGAGCATGGTCAGAATCTTCAAATAACTTTGCACATTGAGACTACATGAGATCTATAGTGATTTTAGTGGGAAAAATACTCCTCAAACAAGATTTGTACATTTAGTTGTGTAATTTTCGATAACCTTTTTCTAGTGTGATTCAATTATTTCAATATGTACCTTTGTGAGGGTTATCCGAGTGAAAAGTAAACTTTCCTTGCTTTGGACAGTGCTTGGCTTGGGGCAAAGAGGAAGTGATGTTCCTTGTACACAAAATATTGGTTTATGTCGATCAAAACTTGAAAAAAACTTGCTCTATAAAGTGATATTCAAACTCAAGAGGAGTTTGGTACTTGGTTTGATCCTCTGTCTCTTTTACTTACTGTCTTGATATAAAAATTGCTCATCTCTTCTACTCACAAGCACTTGTGTTTTCTCATCAATTGCTCCATTGTGTGGTCTTTTAGAAAAAGAGAGCATGCACACAAAAAGTTACTCACAACTTGGCCAGTTTTTTAATTACCTAATTCACTCCCTCTTAGATTGTGTTCGATCATTACAAGAATGTTGATCTTAGTTCCTATGTTTTGATGTTTACGAAACAAATGGATGATACTAATATCACTTCAAGATATACTTTCAGTTATCAACCCAATCAGATTCAAAGATCAAGTGCAATTGAAAAAACAAAAGTTGTTGAATGCTGTCGGACGCTTGTGAAGACAGGATCGGACGTCCGATAATCATTGCGCAATTTCGGACGCATGAAGAACTCCATCACCGGACGTCCAAAGGAAATAAGACATTTTCCCTATCTCACTGACCTCGATCGGATGCAAGTATTGGACGTCCGATAGAAACTTTCAAACTCTTTGTCTGGTATCGGAATGAAGTACCGGACGTCCGATAGAATCCTTTCAACTCGATGAAAGCTGTCGGACGCTCAAAAAGACAATACCGGACGTCCGATAGAATTGAATAAAATTTCTCAAACTCACTGCCTGCTGTCAGACGCCAAAAACAGGAGCACCGGACGTCCGATATTCCCAACGGCTAGTTGACTCTTCAGCTACTTTTTATCCGTTGGAAGTATTAATGAAGCACTTTCTTGATCTCCTATAAATAGAGCATGGTCAGAATATTAAAATAACTTTGCACATTGAGACTACATGAGATCTATAGTGATTTTAGTGTGAAAAATACTCTTCAAATAAGATTTGTACATTTAGTTGTGTAATTTTCGATAACCTTTTCTAGTGTGATTCAATTATTTCAATAGTGTACCTTTGTGAGGGTTATCCGAGTGAAAGTAAAACTTCCTTGCTTGACCAAGTGTGGCTTGGGGCAAAGAGGAAGAGATCGTTCCTTTGTACACAAAACATTGGTTGTATGTCGATCAACTTGAAAAAACTTGCTCTATAAAGTATATTCAAACTCAAGAGGAGTTTGGTACTTGGTTTGATCCTCTGTCTCTTTTACTTACTGTCTTGATATAAAAATTGCTCATCTCTTCTACTCACAAGCACTTGTGTTTTCTCATCAATTGCTCCATTGTGTGGTCTTTTAGAAAAAGAGAGCATGCACACAAAAAGTTACTCACAACTTGGCCAGTTTTTTAATTACCTAATTCACTCCCTCTTAGATTGTCTTCGATCATTACAAGAATGTTGATCTTAGTTCCTATGTTTTGATGTTTACGAAACAAATGGATGATACTAATATCACTTCAAGATATACTTTCAGTTATCAACCCAATCAGATTCAAAGATCAAGTGCAATTGAAAAAACAAAAGTTGTTGAATGCTGTCGGACGCTTGTGAAGACAGGATCGGACGTCCGATAATCATTGCGCAATTTCGGACGCATGAAGAACTCCATCACCGGACGTCCAAAGGAAATAAGACATTTTCCCTATCTCACTGACCTCGATCGGATGCAAGTATTGGACGTCCGATAGAAACTTTCAAACTCTTTGTCTGGTATCGGAATGAAGTACCGGACGTCCGATAGAATCCTTTCAACTCGATGAAAGCTGTCGGACGCTCACAAAGACAATACCGGACGTCCGATAGAATTGAATAAAATTTCTCAAACTCACTGCCTGCTGTCAAACGCCAAAAACAGGAGCACCGGACGTCCGATATTCCCAACGGCTAGTTGACTCTTCAGCTACTTTTTATCCGTTGGAAGTATTAATGAAGCACTTTCTTGATCTCCTATAAATAGAGCATGGTCAGAATATTAAAATAACTTTGCACATTGAGACTACATGAGATCTATAGTGATTTTAGTGTGAAAAATACTCTTCAAATAAGATTTGTACATTTTGTTGTGTAATTTTCGATAACCTTTTCTAGTGTGATTCAATTATTTCAATAGTGTACCTTTGTGAGGGTTATCCGAGTGAAAGTAAAACTTCCTTGCTTGACCAAGTGTGGCTTGGGGCAAAGAGGAAGTGATCGTTCCTTTGTACACAAAATATTGGTTGTATGTCGATCAACTTGAAAAAACTTGCTCTATAAAGTGATATTCAAACTCAAGAGGAGTTTGGTGCTTGGTTCGATACAGTCTCTTTTACTTACTGTCTTGATATAAAAATTGCTCATCTCTTCTACTCACAAGCACTTGTGTTTTCTCATCAATTGTCCATTGTGTGGTCTTTTAGAAAAAGAGAGCATGCACACAAAAAGTTACTCACAACTTGGCCAGTTTTTTATTTACCTAATTCACTCCCTCTTAGATTGTCTTCGATCATTACAAGAATGTTGATCTTAGTTCCTATGTTTTGATGTTTACGAAACAAATGGATGATACTAATATCACTTCAAGATATACTTTCAGTTATCAACCCAATCAGATTCAAAGATCAAGTGCAAATGAAAAAACAAAAGTTGTTGAATGCTGTCGGACGCTTGTGAAGACAGGATCGGACGTCCGATAATCATTGCGCAATTTCGGACGCATGAAGAACTCCATCACCGGACGTCCAAAGAAAATAAGACATTTTCCCTATCTCACTGACCTCGATCGGATGCAAGTATTGGACGTCCGATAGAAACTTTCAAACTCTTTGTCTGGTATCGGAATGAAGTACCGGACGTCCGATAGAATCCTTTCAACTTGATGAAAGCTGTCGGACGCTCACAAAGACAATACCGGACGTCCGATAGAATTGAAGAAAATTTCTCAAACTCACTGCCTGCTGTCAGACGCCAAAAACAGGAGCACCGGACGTCCGATATTCCCAACGGCTAGTTGACTCTTCAGCTACTTTTTATCCGTTGGAAGTATTAATGAAGCACTTTCTTGATCTCCTATAAATAGAGCATGGTCAGAATATTAAAATAACTTTGCACATTGAGACTACATGAGATCTATAGTGATTTTAGTGTGAAAAATACTCTTCAAATAAGATTTGTACATTTAGTTGTGTAATTTTCGATAACCTTTTCTAGTGTGATTCAATTATTTCAATAGTGTACCTTTGTGAGGGTTATCCGAGTGAAAGTAAAACTTCCTTGCTTGACCAAGTGTGGCTTGGGGCAAAGAGGAAGTGATCGTTCCTTTGTACACAAAATATTGGTTGTATGTCGATCAACTTGAAAAAAACTTGCTCTATAAAGTGATATTCAAACTCAAGAGGAGTTTGGTACTTGGTTTGATCCTCTGTCTCTTTTACTTACTGTCTTGATATAAAAATTGCTCATCTCTTCTACTCACAAGCACTTGTGTTTTCTCATCAATTGCTCCATTGTGTGGTCTTTTAGAAAAAGAGAGCATGCACACAAAAAGTTACTCACAACTTGGCCAGTTTTTTAATTACCTAATTCACTCCCTCTTAGATTGTCTTCGATCATTACAAGAATGTTGATCTTAGTTCCTATGTTTTGATGTTTACGAAACAAATGGATGATACTAATATCACTTCAAGATATACTTTCAGTTATCAACCCAATCAGATTCAAAGATCAAGTGCAATTGAAAAAACAAAAGTTGTTGAATGCTGTCGGACGCTTGTGAAGACAGGATCGGACGTCCGATAATCATTGCGCAATTTCGGAGCATGAAGAACTCCATCACCGGACGTCCAAAGGAAATAAGACATTTTCCCTATCTCACTGACCTCGATCGGATGCAAGTATTGGACGTCCGATAGAAACTTTCAAACTCTTTGTCTGGTATCGGAATGAAGTACCGGACGTCCGATAGAATCCTTTCAACTCGATGAAAGCTGTCGGACGCTCACAAAGACAATACCGGACGTCCGATAGAATTGAAGAAAATTTCTCAAACTCACTGCCTGCTGTCAGACGCCAAAAACAGGAGCACCGGACGTCCGATATTCCCAACGGCTAGTTGACTCTTCAGCTACTTTTTATCCGTTGGAAGTATTAATGAAGCACTTTCTTCATCTCCTATAAATAGAGCATGGTCAGAATCTTCAAATAACTTTGCACATTGAGACTACATGAGATCAATAGTGATTTTAGTGTGAAAAATACTCCTCAAATAAGATTTGTACATTTAGTTGTGTAATTTTCGATAACCTTTTCTAGTGTGATTCAATTATTTCAATAGTGTACCTTTGTGAGGGTTATCCGAGTGAAAGTAAAACTTCCTTGCTTGACCAAGTGTGGCTTGGGGCAAAGAGGAAGTGATTGTTCCTTTGTACACAAAATATTGGTTGTATGTCGATCAACTTTGAAAAAACTTGCTCTATAAAGTGATATTCAAACTCAAGAGGAGTTTGGTACTTGGTTTGATCCTCTGTCTCTTTTAACTTATTCTTGATATAAATTGCTCATCTCTTCTACTCACAAGCACTTGTGTTTTCTCATCAATTGCTCCATTGTGTGTCTTTTCGAAAAAGAGAGCATGCACACAAAAAGTTACTCACAACTTGGCCAGTTTTTTAATTACCTAATTCACTCCCTCTTAGATTGTCCTTCGATCATTACAAGAATGTTGATCTTAGTTCCTATGTTTGATGTTTACGAAACAAATGGATGATACTAATATCACTTCAAGATATACTTTCAGTTATCAACCCAACTCAGATTCAAAGATCAAGTGCAATTGAAAAAACAAAGTGTTGAATGCTGTCGGACGCTTGTGAAGACAGGATCGGACGTCCGATAATCATCTGCGCAATTTCGGACCAGAAGAACTCCATCACGACGTTCCAAGGAAATAAGACAATTTTCCCTATCTCACCTGACCTCGATCGGATGCAAGTATTGGACTGTCCGATAGAAACTTTCAAACTCTTTGTCTGGTATCGGAATGAAGTACCGGACGTCCGATAGAATCCTTTCAACTCGATGAAAGCTGTCAGACTCTCACAAAGACAATACCGGACGTCCGATAGAATTGAATAAAATTTCTCAAACTCACTGCCTGCTGTCAAACGCCAAAAACAGGAGCACCGGACGTCCGATATTCCCAACGGCTAGTTGACTCTTCAGCTACTTTTTATCCGTTGGAAGTATTAATGAAGCACTTTCTTGATCTCCTATAAATAGAGCATGGTCAGAATATTAAAATAACTTTGCACATTGAGACTACATAAGATCTATAGTGATTTTAGTGTGAAAAATACTCTTCAAATAAGATTTGTACATTTAGTTCTGTAATTTTCGATAACCTTTTCTAGTGTGATTCAATTATTTCAATAGTGTACCTTTGTGAGGGTTATCCGAGTGAAAGTAAAACTTCCTTGCTTGACCAAGTGTGGCTTGGGGCAAAGAGGAAGTGATCGTTCCTTTGTACACAAAATATTGGTTGTATGTCGATCAACTTGAAAAAACTTGCTCTATAAAGTGATATTCAAACTGAAGAGGAGTTTGGTACTTGGTTTGATCCTCTGTCTCTTTTACTTACTGTCTTGATATATAAATTGCTCATCTCTTCTACTCACAAGCACTTGTACTTTCTCATCAAATGCTCCATTGTGTGGTCTTTTAGAAAAAGAGGGCATGCACACAAAAAGTTACTCACAAATTGGCCAATTTTTTAACTACCTAATTCACTCCCTCTTGGATTGTCTTCGATCATTGCAAGAATGTTGATCTTAGTTCCTAGGTTTTGATGTTTACGAAACAAATGGATGATACTAATATATCTTCAAGATATACTTTCAGTTATGAACCCAATCAGATTCAAAGATCAAGTGCAATTGAAAAAAACAAAAGTTGCTGAATACTGTCGGACGCTTGTGAAGACAGGATCGGACGTCCGATAATCATTGCGCAACTTCGGACGCATGAAGAACTCCATCACCGGACGTCCGAAGGAAATAAGACATTCCCCCTATCTCACTGACCTCGATTGGACGCAAGCATCAGACGTCCGATACAATCTTTCAAACTCTTTGTCTGCTATCGGACGAATGTACCGGACGTCCGATAGAATCCTTTAAACTCGATGAAAGCTGTCGGACGCTTACAAAGACAATACCGGACGTCCGATAGAATTGAAGAAAATTTCTCAAACTCACTGCCTGCTGTCGGACGCAAAAAACAGGAGTACCGGACGTCCGATACTCCCAACGGATAGTTGACTCTTCAGCTACTTTCTATCTGTTGGAAGTATTAATGAAGCACTTTCTTGATCTCCTATAAATAGAGCGTGGTCAGAATATTCAAATAACTTTGCACATTGAGACTACATGAGATCTATAGTGATTTTAGTGTGAAAAATACTCTTTAAATAAGGTTTGTACTCTTAGTGGTGTAATTTTCGATAACCTTTTCTAGTGTGATTTAGTTATTTCAATGGTGTACCTTTGTGAGAGTTATCCAAGTGATAGTAAAACTTCCTTACTTGACCAAGTATGGCTTGGGGCAAAGAGAAAATGATCGTTCCTTTGTTCACAAAATATTGGTTGTAAATTGATCAAGTTGAAGAAACTTCCTCTATAAAATGACAGTCAAATTCAAGAGGAGTTTGGTGCTTGGTTTGATACAGTCTCTTTTACTTACTGTCTTGATATAAAAATTGCTCATCTCTTCTACTCACAAGCACTTGTGTTTTCTCATCAATTGCTCCATTGTGTGGTCTTTTAGAAAAAGAGGGCATGCACACAAAAAGTTACTCACAACTTGGCCAGTTTTTTAATTACCTAATTCACTCCCTCTTAGATTGTCTTCGATCATTACAAGAATGTTGATCTTAGTTCCTATGTTTTGATGTTTACGAAACAAATGGATGATACTAATATCACTTCAAGATATACTTTCAGTTATCAACCCAATCAGATTCAAAGATCAAGTGCAAATGAAAAAACAAAAGTTGTTGAATGCTGTCGGACGCTTGTGAAGACAGGATCGGACGTCCGAAAATCATTGCGCAATTTCGGACGCATGAAGAACTCCATCACCGGACGTCCAAAGAAAATAAGACATTTTCCCTATCTCACTGACCTCGATCGGATGCAAGTATTGGACGTCCGATAGAAACTTTCAAACTCTTTGTCTGGTATCGGAATGAAGTACCGGACGTCCGATAGAATCCTTTCAACTTGATGAAAGCTGTCGGACGCTCACAAAGACAATACCGGACGTCCGATAGAATTGAAGAAAATTTCTCAAACTCACTGCCTGCTGTCAGACGCCAAAAACAGGAGCACCGGACGTCCGATATTCCCAACGGCTAGTTGACTCTTCAGCTACTTTTTATCCGTTGGAAGTATTAATGAAGCACTTTCTTGATCTCCTATAAATAGAGCATGGTCAGAATATTAAAATAACTTTGCACATTGAGACTACATGAGATCTATAGTGATTTTAGTGTGAAAAATACTCTTCAAATAAGATTTGTACATTTACTTGTGTAATTTTCGATAACCTTTTCTAGTGTGATTCAATTATTTCAATAGTGTACCTTTGTGAGGGTTATCCGAGTGAAAGTAAAACTTCCTTGCTTGACCAAGTGTGGCTTGGGCAAAGAGGAAGTGATCGTTCCTTTGTACACAAAATATTGGTTGTATGTCGATCAACTTGAAAAAACTTGCTCTATAAAGTGATATTAAACTCAAGAGGAGTTTGGTACTTGGTTTGATCCTCTGTCTCTTTTACTTACTGTCTTGATATATAAATTGCTCATCTCTTCTACTCACAAGCACTTGTACTTTCTCATCAATTGCTCCATTGTGTGGTCTTTTAGAAAAAGAGGGCATGCACACAAAAAGTTACTCACAAATTGGCCAATTTTTTAACTACCTAATTCACTCCCTCTTGGATTGTCTTCGATCATTGCAAGAATGTTGATCTTAGTTCCTAGGTTTTGATGTTTACGAAACAAATGGATGATACTAATATATCTTCAAGATATACTTTCAGTTATGAACCCAATCAGATTCAAAGATCAAGTGCAATTGAAAAAAACACAAGTTGCTGAATGCTGTCGGACGCTTGTGAAGACAGGATCGGACGTCCGATAATCATTGCGCAACTTCGGACGCATGAAGAACTCCATCACCGGACGTCCAAGGAAATAAGACATTCCCCCTATCTCACTGACCTCGATTGGACGCAAGCATCGGACGTCCGATACAATCTTTCAAACTCTTTGTCTGCTATCGGACGGAAGTACCGGACGTCCGATAGAATCCTTTAAACTCGATGAAAGCTGTCGGACGCTTACAAAGACAATACCGGACGTCCGATAGAATTGAAGAAAATTTCTTCAAACTCACTGCCTGCTGTCGGACGCAAAAACAGGAGTACCGGACGTCCGATACTCCCAACGGATAGTTGACTCTTCAGCTACTTTCTATCCGTTGGAAGTATTAATAAAGCACTTTCTTGATCTCCTATAAATAGAGCGTGGTCAGAATATTCAAATAACTTTGCACATTGAGACTACATGAGATCTATAGTGATTTTAGTGTGAAAAATACTCTTTAAATAAGGTTTGTACTCTTAGTTGTGTAATTTTCGATAACCTTTTCTAGTGTGATTTAATTATTTCAATGGTGTACCTTTGTGAGAGTTATCCAAGTGATAGTAAAACTTCCTTACTTGACCAAGTATGGCTTGGGGCAAAGAGAAAATGATCGTTCCTTTGTACACAAAATATTGGTTGTAAATTGATCAAGTTGAAGAAACTTCCTCTATAAAATGACAGTCAAATTCAAGAGGAGTTTGGTGCTTGGTTTGATACAGTCTCTTTTACTTACTGTCTTGATATAAAAATTGCTCATCTCTTCTACTCACATGCACTTGTGTTTTCTCATCAATTGCTCCATTGTGTGGTCTTTTAGAAAAAGAGAGCATGCACACAAAAAGTTACTCACAACTTGGCCAGTTTTTTAATTACCTAATTCACTCCCTCTTAGATTGTCTTCGATCATTACAAGAATGTTGATCTTAGTTCCTATGTTTTGATGTTTACGAAACAAATGGATGATACTAATATCACTTCAAGATATACTTTCAGTTATCAACCCAATCAGATTCAAAGATCAAGTGCAATTGAAAAAACAAAAGTTGTTGAATGCTGTCGGACGCTTGTGAAAACAGGATCGGACGTCCGATAATCATTGCGCAATTTCGGACGCATGAAGAACTCCATCACCGGACGTCCAAAGGAAATAAGACATTTTCCCTATCTCACTGACCTCGATCGGATGCAAGTATTGGACGTCCGATAGAAACTTTCAAACTCTTTGTCTGGTATCGGAATGAAGTACCGGACGTCCGATAGAATCCTTTCAACTCGATGAAAGCTGTCGGACGCTCACAAAGACAATACTGGACGTCCGATAGAATTGAAGAAAATTTCTCAAACTCACTGCCTGCTGTCAGACGCCAAAAACAGGAGCACCGGACGTCCGATATTCCCAACGGCTAGTTGACTCTTCAGCTACTTTTTATCCGTTGGAAGTATTAATGAAGCACTTTCTTGATCTCCTATAAATAGAGCATGGTCAGAATATTAAAATAACTTTGCACATTGAGACTACATGAGATCTATAGTGATTTTAGTGTGAAAAATACTCTTCAAATAAGATTTGTACATTTACTTGTGTAATTTTCGATAACCTTTTCTAGTGTGATTCAATTATTTCAATAGTGTACCTTTGTGAGGGTTATCCGAGTGAAAGTAAAACTTCCTTGCTTGACCAAGTGTGGCTTGGGGCAAAGAGGAAGTGATCGTTCCTTTGTACACAAAATATTGGTTGTATGTCGATCAACTTGAAAAAACTTGCTCTATAAAGTGATAATTAAACTCAAGAGGAGTTTGGTACTTGGTTTGATCCTCTTCTCTTTTACTTACTGTCTTGATAGTATAAATTGCTCATCTCTGGTCTACTCACAAGCCTTGTACTTTCGCATTCAATTGCTCCATTTGTTGTCTTTTAGAAAAGAGGGCAGCACAACAAAAAGTTAGCTCACAAAATTGGCCATTTTTTAACTACCTAACTTCACTCCCTCTTGCGATTGTCTTCGATCATTGCCAAGAATGTTGATTTCTTTAGTTCCGTAGGTTTTGATGTGTACGAAACAAATGGATGATATAATTATTATCCTTTCAAGATTACTCTTCGAGTTATGAACCCAATCAGATCCAAAAGATCAAGTGCAATTGAAAAAAACAAAAAGTTGCTGAATGCTTGTCCGGACGCTTGTGGAAACAGGATCGGACGTCCAATAATCATTGCGCAACTTCGGACGCATGAAGAAACTCCATCACCGACGTCCGAAGAATTAGACATTCCCCCTATCCTCACCTGACCTCGATTGGACGCGAAGCATCGACGTCCGATAGGAATCTTCAAACTCTTTGTCTGCTATCGGACGAAGTACGAACGTGATAGAATCCTTAAACTCGATGAAAGCTGTCCGGACGCTTACAAAGACAATACCGGACGTCGATAGAAATTGAAGAAAATTTTCTCAAACTCACTGCCTGCTGTCGGACGCAAAAACAGGAGTACCGGACGTCCGATACTCGCAACGGATAGTAGACTCTTCAGCTACATTTCTATCCGTTGGACGTATTTAATAAAGCACTTCTTGATTCCTATAAATAGAGCGTGAGTCAGATTATTTCAAATAACTTTGCACATTGAGACTACATGAGATCTATAGTGATTTTAGTTGTGAAAAAAGACTCTTTAAATAAGGTTTGTACTCTTAGTTGTGTTTAATTTTCGATAACCTTTGTCTAGTGTGATTTAATATATTTCAATGTGTACCTTTGTGAGAGTTATCCAAGTGATAGTACAAACTTCCTACTTGACCAAGTTGATGGCGTTGGGCAAAGAGAAAATGATCGTTCCTTTGTACACAAAATATTGGTTGTAAATTGATCAAGTTGAAGAAACTTCCTCTATAAAATGACAGTCAAATTCAAGAGGAGATTGGTGTTTGGTTTGATACAGTCTCTTTTACTTACTGTCTTGATATAAAAATTGCTCATCTCTTCTACTCACAAGCACTTGTGTTTTCTCATCAATTGCTCCATTGTGTGGTCTTTTAGAAAAAGAGAGCATGCACACAAAAAGTTACTCACAACTTGGCCAGTTTTTTAATTACCTAATTCACTCCCTCTTAGATTGTGTTCGATCATTACAAGAATGTTGATCTTAGTTCCTATGTTTTGATGTTTACGAAACAAATGGATGATACTAATATCACTTCAAGATATACTTTCAGTTATCAACCCAATCAGATTCAAAGATCAAGTGCAATTGAAAAAACAAAAGTTGTTGAATGCTGTCGGACGCTTGTGAAGACAGGATCGGACGTCCGATAATCATTGCGCAATTTCGGACGCATGAAGAACTCCATCACCGGACGTCCAAAGGAAATAAGACATTTTCCCTATCTCACTGACCTCGATCGGATGCAAGTATTGGACGTCCGATAGAAACTTTCAAACTCTTTGTCTGGTATCGGAATGAAGTACCGGACGTCCGATAGAATCCTTTCAACTCGATGAAAGCTGTCGGACGCTCACAAAGACAATACCGGATGTCCGATAGAATTGAAGAAAATTTCTCAAACTCACTACCTGCTGTCAGACGCCAAAAACAGGAGCACCGGACGTCCGATATTCCCAACGGCTAGTTGACTCTTCAGCTACTTTTTATCCGTTGGAAGTATTAATGAAGCACTTTCTTGATCTCCTAGAAATAGAGCATGGTCAGAATATTAAAATAACTTTGCACATTGAGACTACATAAGATCTATAGTGATTTTAGTGTGAAAAATACTCTTCAAATAAGATTTGTACATTTAGTTGTGTAATTTTCGATAACCTTTTCTAGTGTGATTCAATTATTTCAATAGTGTACCTTTGTGAGGGTTATCCGAGTGAAAGTAAAACTTCCTTGCTTGACCAAGTGTGGCTTGAGGCAAAGAGGAAGTGATCGTTCCTTTGTACACAAAATATTGGTTGTATGTCGATCAACTTGAAAAAACTTGCTCTATAAAGTGATATTCAAACTCAAGAGGAGTTTGGTACTTGGTTTGATCCTCTGTCTCTTTTACTTACTGTCTTGATATATAAATTGCTCATCTCTTCTACTCACAAGCACTTGTACTTTCTCATCAATTGCTCCATTGTGTGGTCTTTTAGAAAAAGAGGGCATGCACACAAAAAGTTACTCACAAATTGGCCAATTTTTTAACTACCTAATTCACTCCCTCTTGGATTGTCTTCGATCATTGCAAGAATGTTGATCTTAGTTCCTAGGTTTTGATGTTTACGAAACAAATGGATGATACTAATATATCTTCAAGTTATACTTTCAGTTATGAACCCAATCAGATTCAAAGATCAAGTGCAATTGAAAAAAACAAAAGTTGCTGAATGCTGTCGGACGCTTGTGAAGACAGGATCGGACGTCCGATAATCATTGCGCAAATTCGGACGCATGAAGAACTCCATCACCGGACGTCCGAAGGAAATAAGACATTCCCCCTATCGCACTGACCTCGATTGGACGCAAGCATCGGACGTCCGATAGAATCTTTCAAACTCTTTGTCTGCTATCGGACGGAAGTACCGGACGTCCGATAGAATCCTTTAAACTCGATGAAAGCTGTCGGACGCTTACAAAGACAATACCGGACGTCCGATAGAATTGAAGAAAATTTCTCAAACTCACTGCCTGCTGTCGGACGCAAAAAACAGGAGTACCGGACGTCCGATACTCCCAACGGATAGTTGACTCTTCAGCTACTTTCTATCAGTTGGAAGTATTAATAAAGCACTTTCTTGATCTCCTATAAATAGAGCGTGGTCAGAATATTCAAATAACTTTGCACATTGAGACTACATGAGATCTATAGTGATTTTAGTGTGAAAAATACTCTTTAAATAAGGTTTGTACTCTTAGTTGTGTAATTTTCGATAACCTTTTCTAGTGTGATTTAATTATTTCAATGGTGTACCTTTGTGAGAGTTATCCAAGTGATAGTAAAACTTCCTTACTTGACCAAGTATGGCTTGGGGCAAAGAGAAAATGATCGTTCCTTTGTACACAAAATATTGGTTGTAAATTGATCAAGTTGAAGAAACTTCCTCTATAAAATGACAGTCAAATTCAAGAGGAGTTTGGTGCTTGGTTTGATACAGTCTCTTTTACTTACTGTCTTGATATAAAAATTGCTCATCTCTTCTACTCACAAGCACTTGTGTTTTCTCATCAATTGTCCATTGTGTGGTCTTTTAGAAAAAGAGAGCATGCACACAAAAAGTTACTCACAACTTGGCCAGTTTTTTAATTACCTAATTCACTCCCTCTTAGATTGTCTTCGATCATTACAAGAATGTTGATCTTAGTTCCTATGTTTTGATGTTTACGAAACAAATGGATGATACTAATATCACTTCAAGATATACTTTCAGTTATGAACCCAATCAGATTCAAAGATCAAGTGCAATTGAAAAAACAAAAGTTGTTGAATGCTGTCGGACGCTTGTGAAGACAGGATCGGACGTCCGATAATCATTGCGCAATTTCGGACGCATGAAGAACTCCATCACCGGACGTCCAAAGGAAATAAGACATTTTCCATATCTCACTGACCTCGATCGGATGCAAGTATTGGACGTCCGATAGAAACTTTCAAACTCTTTGTCTGGTATCGGAATGAAGTACCGGACGTCCGATAGAATCCTTTCAACTCGATGAAAGCTGTCGGACGCTCACAAAGACAATACCGGATGTCCGATAGAATTGAAGAAAATTTCTCAAACTCACTACCTGCTGTCAGACGCCAAAAACAGGAGCACCGGACGTCCGATATTCCCAACGGCTAGTTGACTCTTCAGCTACTTTTTATCCGTTGGAAGTATTAATGAAGCACTTTCTTGATCTCCTAGAAATAGAGCATGGTCAGAATATTAAAATAACTTTGCACATTGAGACTACATAAGATCTATAGTGATTTTAGTGTGAAAAATACTCTTCAAATAAGATTTGTACATTTAGTTGTGTAATTTTCGATAACCTTTTCTAGTGTGATTCAATTATTTCAATAGTGTACCTTTGTGAGGGTTATCCGAGTGAAAGTAAAACTTCCTTGCTTGACCAAGTGTGGCTTGGGGCAAAGAGGAAGTGATCGTTCCTTTGTACATAAAATATTGGTTGTATGTCGATCAACTTGAAAAAACTTGCTCTATAAAGTGATATTCAAACTCAAGAGGAGTTGGTACTTGGTTTGATCCCTCCTGTCTCTTTTACTTTATGTCTTGATATATACAATTGCTCCATCTCTATCTCTCACAAGCAACTTGTATACTTCTCATCATTGCTCCATTGTGTGCGTCTTTTTAGAAAAGAGGATGGCACACAAAAAGTTACTACAAATTGGCCAATTATTCTTAACTACCTAAATTCACTCCTCTTGGATTGTCTTCGAATCATTGCAAAGAAATCGTTGATTTAGTTCCTAGGGGTTTTGATGTTTACGAAACAAAGGATGATTACTAATATATCTCAAAGATATTACTTTCGTTTATTAACCAAATAGATTCAAGATCAAGTGCAATTGAAAAACAAAGTTGCTGAATGCTGTCGGACGCTTGCTGAGACAGGGATCGGACGTCGATAATCATTAGCGCAACTTCGGACGCATGAAGAATCCATCAGCGGGACGTTCCGAAGGAAATAAGACATTCCCCTATCTCATGACTCGATTGACGCCAAGCAGTTCGGACGGTCCCGATACAATCTTTCCAACTCTTTGTCTGCTATCGGACGGAAGTACGGACGTCCGATAGAATCCTTTAACATCAATGAAGTGTCGGCGCTTACAAAGACAAATACGGACGTCGCCCGACTTAGAATGAGAAAATATTCTTCAAACTCAACTGCCATGCTGTCGGACTACAAAAAAACAGGAGCACCGGACGTCCGATATTCCCAACGGCTAGTTGACTCTTCAGCTACTTTTTATCCGTTGAAAGTATTAATGAAGCACTTTCTTGATCTCCTATAAATAGAGCATGATCAGAATATTCAAATAACTTTGCACATTGAGACTACATGAGATCTATAGTGATTTTAGTGTGAAAAATACTCTTTAAATAAGGTTTGTACTCTTAGTTGTGTAATTTTCGATAACCTTTTCTAGTGTGATTTAATTATTTCAATGGTGTACCTTTGTGAGAGTTATCCAAGTGATAGTAAAACTTCCTTACTTGACCAAGTATGGCTTGGGGCAAAGAGAAAATGATCGTTCCTTTGTACACAAAATATTGGTTGTAAATTGATCAAGTTGAAGAAACTTCCTCTATAAAATGACAGTCAAATTAAAGAGGAGTTTGGTGCTTGGTTTGATACAGTCTCTTTTACTTACTGTCTTGATATAAAAATTGCTCATCTCTTCTACTCACATGCACTTGTGTTTTCTCATCAATTGCTCCATTGAGTGGTCTTTTAGAAAAAGAGAGCATGCACACAAAAAGTTACTCACAACTTGGCCAGTTTTTTAATTACCTAATTCACTCCCTCTTAGATTGTCTTCGATCATTACAAGAATGTTGATCTTAGTTCCTATATTTTGATGTTTACGAAACAAATGGATGATACTAATATCACTTCAAGATATACTTTCAGTTATGAACCCAATCAGATTCAAAGATCAAGTGCAATTGAAAAAAACAAAAGTTGCTGAATGCTGTCGGACGCTTGTGAAGACAGGATCGGACGTCCGATAATCATTGCGCAACTTCGGACGCATGAAGAACTCCATCACCGGACGTCCGAGGGAAATAAGACATTCCCCCTATCTCACTGACCTCGATTGGACGCAAGCATCGGACGTCCGATAGAATCTTTCAAACTCTTTGTCTGCTATCGGACGGAAGTACCGGACGTCCGATAGAATCCTTTAAACTCGATGAAAGCTGTCGGACGCTTACAAAGACAATACCGGACGTCCGATAGAATTGAAGAAAATTTTCAAACTCACTGCCTGCTGTCGGACGCAAAAAATAGGAGTACCGGACGTCCGATACTCCCAACGGATAGTTGACTCTTCAGCTACTTTCTATCCGTTGGAAGTATTAATAAAGCACTTTCTTGATCTCCTATAAATAGAGCGTGGTCAGAATATTCAAATAACTTTGCACATTGAGACTACATGAGATCTATAGTGATTTTAGTGTGAAAAATACTCTTTAAATAAGGTTTGTACTCTTAGTTGTGTAATTTTCGATAACCTTTTCTAGTGTGATTTAATTATTTCAATGGTGTACCTTTGTGAGAGTTATCCAAGTGATAGTAAAACTTCCTTACTTGACCAAGTATGGCTTGGGGCAAAGAGAAAATGATCGTTCCTTTGTACACAAAATATTGGTTGTAAATTGATCAAGTTGAAGAAACTTCCTCTATAAAATGACAGTCAAATTCAAGAGGAGTTTGGTGCTTGGTTTGATACAGTCTCTTTTACTTACTGTCTTGATATATAAATTGCTCATCTCTTCTACTCACAAGCACTTGTGTTTTCTCATCAATTGCTCCATTGTGTGGTCTTTTAGAAAAAGAGAGCATGCACACAAAAAGTTACTCACAACTTGACCAGTTTTTTAACTACCTAATTCACTCTCTCTTAGATTGTCTTCGATCATTACAAGAATGTTGATCTTAGTTCCTAGGTTTTGATGTTTACGAAACAAATGGATGATACTAATATCACTTCAAGATATACTTTCAGTTATCAACCCAATCAGATTCAAAGATCAAGTGCAATTGAAAAAAACAAAAGTTGCTGAATGCTATCGGACGCTTGTGAAGACAGGATCGGACGTCCGATAATCATTGCGCAACTTCGGACGCATGAAGAACTCCATCACCGGACGTCCGAAGGAAATAAGACATTCCCCCTACCTCACTAACCTCGATCGGATGCAAGTATTGGACGTCCGATAGAAACTTTCAAACTCTTTGTCTGGTATCGGACTGAAGTACCGGACGTCCATTAGAATCCTTTCAACTCGATGAAAGCTGTCGGACGCTCACAAAGAAAATACCGGACGTTCGATAGAATTGAAGAAAATTTCTCAAACTCACTGCCTGCTGTCAGACGCCAAAAACAGGAGCACCGGACGTCCGATATTCCCAACGGCTAGTTGACTCTTCAGCTACTTTTTATCCGTTGAAAGTATTAATGAAGCACTTTCTTGATCTCCTATAAATAGAGCATGGTCAGAATATTAAAATAACTTTGCGCATTGAGACTACATGAGATCTATAGTGATTTTAGTGTGAAAAATACTCTTCAAATAAGATTTGTGCATTTAGTTGGGTAATGTTCGATAACCTTTTCTAGTGTGATTCAATTATTTCAATAGTGTACCTTTGTGAGGGTTATCCGAGTGAAAGTAAAACTTCCTTGCTTGACCAAGTGTGGCTTGGGGCAAAGAGGAAGTGATCGTTCCTTTGTACACAAAATATTGGTTGTATGTTGATCAACTTGAAAAAACTTGCTCTATAAAGTGATATTCAAACTCAAGAGGAGTTTGGTACTTGGTTTGATCCTCTGTCTCTTTTACTTACTGTCTTGATATATAAATTGCTCATCTCTTCTACTCACAAGCACTTGTACTTTCTCATCAATTGCTCCATTGTGTGGTCTTTTAGAAAAAGAGGGCATGCACACAAAAAGTTACTCACAAATTGGCCAATTTTTTAACTACCTAATTCACTCCCTCTTGGATTGTCTTCGATCATTGCAAGAATGTTGATCTTAGTTCCTAGGTTTTTGATTTTACGAAAACCCAAATGGATGATTACTAATATCACTTCAAGATATACTTTCAGTTATCAAACCCAATCAAAGAT
>NW_020864699.1:0-13741 GCF_003713205.1 Coffea eugenioides
GGGTTTTCGAAATACTCCTAAAACCAAACGTTACCGCCCAGCTAATGAATATATCAACGTAGAACGGACTGGGGCCTCACAATCTCCCCCACTTAGAACAATTTTGTCCTCGAAATTTTTCTATGAACGGAACCTATCGAATCTAAAGTAACCAGTGGCCTGTACCTTCTTCGTCCTCAGAAGAAACGAGGCTTTTCATTCCAGTCCCTTCTCTATTTGACGGTCCAGGGTCGGTCTGGGTTGGCTGCTGGGTTCCTTTCTTTTCACGCAATAAACTAGGGCAATTAGCAATCCGATGCTCGGTGCTCCCGCAACGCAGAACACTTCATCCTTTTTCCAAGCAATCACTCCATATGTTGGATTTCTACAGTAGCCACAAAAATGGAGACGATGGGTACTGATCTCTTGGTGAACTTCATGCAGTGTCCTCCCACTGGGTTCCTCCCGATATCCCTACCTTATGTCCCAAAATTTTCACACCCCTTTAACTCCACACCCTCTAGCGAGAGCCTCACCTCCCAAACCATCGCCCCTTTTACTCCCTGTTTCCGCGTGGAAAAAATGTACTGTCCTTCATCTGTCTTGGAGCTTGCCATTGAATAGGCCACGCACTAATTGGCAGGTCGAGAGTGATTTGTTGTATGAAGCGCATTGATTAAAAGAGCTCGCTCCCAGTCATATCTTCAAGCAGAATGAATAGAGTCCAACAGCGTAGATCTAGCCGCCCTTACTGGAAGGAGTCGATGAAGCAGACGTATTCAGTGAAATAAGATTGAGCTATCCTCTGTCCAAAATCTGGAGCTTTATAACTAAGGTAAAATCGTGCAAGAGAGGATTTCTGCTGAGAGGGAGGAAGCGCCTCTTACACAATGGCAACAAAATACTTCATCACGATATAACCTTGCCTAGCTTCGAGTCGCGCCTTCCAGTATGTGCTTCCAGAGGACCTAAGGTCTTCATAGCTGATGGATTCGAAGAACCCGATCAAGGACTCGCGAATGAAATTGCCGATCGCAAACGAGGCACAAGTAAATATCTTCCATGCAAAGAAAAGAGGTAAAAGGCCAGAACAGTGTAAGCGAGGTAGGCCAGTCTCTAAGAAGGGTCGTGGAGTAAGGGGTGTGAAAATTTTGGAGACACTTAAGGAGGATACTCCGGGAGGAAACCCAAGTGGAGAAGGACCACTGCATGATGTCTCACAAGAGGATCAGACCCCAATCGCTCTCTCATTTTGTGGCTACTGTAGAAAATCCAACCATATGGAGGTGGATTGCTGGAAAAAGGATGGAAGGTGTCTGCGTTGCGGGAGCACCGAGCATCGGATTGCTAATTGCCCTAGTTTATTGCGTGAAAAGAAAGGAACCCAGCAGCCAACCCAGACCGACCCTGGACCGTCAAATAGAGAAGGGACTGGAATGAAAAGCCTCGTTTCTTCTGAGAATGAAGAAGGTACAGGCCACTGGTTACTTTAGATTCGATAGGTTCCGTTCATAGAAAAATTTCGAGGACGAAATTGTTCTAAGTGGGGGAGATTGTGAGGCCCCAGTCCGTTCTACGTTGATATATTCATTAGCTGGGCGGTAACGTTTGGTTTTAGGAGTATTTCGAAAACCCTATGTAGGGATTAAGATTTAAAGCCCTACTATCCAATTATTCCATAATAAGTGCAAGTGAGCCTAGAAAGTAGGGTTTCACTCTTCGGTTTCAGCATTGGAGCAAAATTAGGGTTTTTGTGATTTTCGCCGGATGAAATTTTGGTACGGAAAAAGGATCAAATTTGGTGATTAAAAGTGACTTTTAAGTGAGAAATAATATGTAATTAGGAGCAATAAGATAAGATTAGTGAATAGGAAGTAAAAACCCTAGTACGTGTGTTTTAAGAAAAAACGGCGCGAACCGGCGGGTCCCGCGCATTACCGATTGAATGCACCAATTGACCACCACTTACTTGCCATGCAAGTTTACCACTAATAGAGCAAAATATCTTCCCCCCCTCTTAGCTTCTTATTGGCCGAAAATTAGTGGTTCAAAATGCAACAAGAGAGAGAAAATTGTGTGGTTGTGATTCAACCAAGTGTTAACCAAACTTGTGGCTAGAATTAATTCTTATTTTTTCCAACCTTCTTATAAGACAAATGAAGCTTAATCTTCCTCATTCTTTTCTCTCTCTTGGCCGAAATTCTCTCCAAAGGAAGAAAGAAAAATCTCTCTCAATTCCTTGTCCTAATCTTGCTCAATCTCATAAACTAACCGGTTGATCTTGAATTCCTTCCATAAAACCTCTTCATTTGGTATTAGTAAGTTGATTGGTGAAGTGTTTGTGGAAGCTAAGGTGACAAGCAACTCCCTCTCTCTTGTTTTACTAGGTGAGTAATGAATGAACTCTCTCCTTCACCTAATGAAGCTTAATTCATGCTTAGTGGTGTTAAGAGATGAAAAATTATGGTTTATATCTTGATTTGTGGATGATTTAGTGAAGTTTTATATTTATTGGGATTTTTCCTGTTTTAATATAAGCATGATTGTGTGGCTATATATGATGGTTGGAAATGGTATGTAATGATGCTAGATGGTGGAAAAAGTGGAAGATTGCAAGTGATTTCTGTTTTGAATGAAATCTGGAAAATTGGGGTTTCTTGGTTCTTCATTCTGTCCGAATATTTTGGTCCTAGATAGAGGCCGAATTGGCCTTGGCTTAAAACATGAAAGTTGTAGGAAATGACATTTTATAGGTGCCTGTAAAATTTCAGGTCAATCGGAGTAGCGTAGAGTGAGAAAAGTCGAAAATACCCTTGCTGTTCTGGTTTTGTCCGAATGTAAGAACTGCACTTGTAATTGGTGATTTTGGATAGGATTACTTCAGAATTGGTTGTTCTAGTCTTCTGATGAAATGTAGCCCTGTTTCTAAGCTTTCGTATGCCTTTGAAATTTCTGAATTTGGACTTAAGTAGGCTGAGTTATGCTGTTTGCACCAGGTTGCGGTTTGTTCACCTGTTTTACGATTCTGGTTTAGTATCTTACAGTTTTGACCTAGTTACACTCGAAACTGGGTTAAGTGGCCTTCTTCAACGTTGTAGCCTTTTAAGTGCTGAATCTACCTGTAAAATTTCAGGTCAAACGGATTAATGTATTCCGAGTTATAGACAAAACCCTCAGACCTGTTTTAGACGTCCGTTTGTGTACGTTTTGCATTTCAGTTTCTGCCGTGCATTTTTCCGTTCTGATTCCATACGATCTGGGTGTCGACTCCTTCATAAGAAATTTAGATCTTGGTCTCAGCTTCGAAACGGTATAAAATACGTCGAAAACCGAGTTCCGTAGCTCCTGTTATGATCAAAACAATAACGCTCGTCAGAACTGCCTTGTATTTGGACAGTTCTGACGGGTACGTTGACACTCGATTTTCGTTCTGTTCTGAGTGGATTCAGGTCTTGGCCAAAACATCAAAGTTTTAGCCTTATGTCTCAGCTTTCTAACGCCTTTGGAATTTCTTGATTTTGATTTCTGAGCCGTGAGTTACGGCCTTGCAAACAGGGCATGTTTGGTAACTTGCCATGAAACAGCTGGCACTATTTCGTGCCTTTTTGACCTATACCTATTGAGATCTGGGTTGAGATGTCTTCATGAGAATTGTAGCCCTTCCTCTTAGCTTCGAAACGGTATCTCGCTCACCTTGATCCGACACTCCTAGCCTAACTTTCGACCAAAACGGTTTAAGATGGCCGATTTGGCCGTCCCGTTTGCCGTTCCGCGCGCGCGCGTGTGCCCCTTTTTGCCGTTTTCGCACTTGCGCGTGCCAATTTTGCCGTTTTGCTTGTTTTACGTGTGTGAGTAGCTGTTTGTGATATATTGTGACACAATCTTCGATTTCAGACGGTGGTGAACTAGGCGGAGCCGGTGGGGCCCACTACTAGCCAACCAACGAAGTGATTTCCGCTTTTGTACTACTTTTGTATTTGGAGTAAGTATTCAGGCCGCTTTTGTATGTTAGTTGCTTATGTGTTTCGATATGTAGGAAGAGGGTACCTAGACGAGGGTGTACTTTATCGCACTCGCTCTAAACCCTAATTTGCACACATATTTGTACATGGTTTATGTATATGAGCAATTTTGGAACTAAAACCCTTGAGCTGGTGGCTCAGGGTGACTTTTGAATAATTTTGTGAATTTTGTGAGTTTGAGGTTGAACTCAATACCTAGATGGACTATTCGAGCCGGTTAGGGCTTGGTCGAAGTCAGTCCAACTTGGTTTGAGGTCACCAAGTTTGTGAACCCGGTTCGCTGAGTATGTGAACCAATTTTGTGACCCGAGCTTGTGACTCAAGCTCAAGTTTGTGATTTCGTTCGCCTGGGCAAGTTTGTGAGGTGACTGGCCAGTGAGGGTGATAAGGTGTTCGGTGGGTGTACAAGTGGAGTTCTACGGACCTTATGTATGGTCGACGGAGTGTCGACAGGAGGTCACGCATGGCAACGACTTGGCTTTGGAGCCACCTGTATCCTTATTATGTGATGTTACTTTTCTGCTTTTGCTTTACTCTTATTGAGTAACTGTGGTTACGTGACATTTACGCTTTTGCCCCTGTTTACTTTCTAAGCATATAGCTTACCCCGTTCCTTTTGTTTTCCTTAGCAGGGGCCGACGCGGGGACTTATGGGCACTTACACTAGTATTGGTTTGTCATAGTTGGACAATTAGGATGTTTGTTTTTATTGTGGTGGTTTGTATAAGGACCCTCCTTAGGGTCTACCTTTTAGTTTTGGTTGTAATTATAAGGGTGTAATAGTTTGAGCAGGTACTTTTGGAGAATGTAATTATAACCTTTTTGGGATTTGTATATAGTATGTAAGGTACTCTTTTGGATTTTCTGGTTTTTATCGCTTTAAGGTTTGAGTCCTGGCGCGAGCTAGGCAGGCGGCCCGCCGATACCCTTGGGTTCGCCCTTGGGAGAAGTGGGGTCGTCACATAAGGTCATGTTGACCATAGTTAAGCCAATTGAGTCAGTCAGTTTCTTATTCTAATTGAATTATAGTTTTAGGAAAGTAGTTAATTGTTTCCAAATTTATTTAGGAAGTTGTGTCAAGTCAAATTAGGAAGCTTGTATTGTTTTCAATTTAGATTAGGGTTTTGAGTCTTGTAAGGTTATAAATAGCCAACTTTATTTAACTATTGAGACACATGATATTGAAGATAAATTAATAAAAAGAGAGTTGTCTCCTTTTATGGAGTTCTTTGATGGAACTTGAGTTTCTTCTTGAACTGTATCAAGTATTTAGCTTGGATACTTGTGGTGTTCAAGGCAAGATGATTACATCATCTTGTTCTTTCAAGCCAATAGCCAATCCACTAGGTTTCTAGAGACGGGTTCTCTTTAGGTCTAGCAACGTAGTTATTGTTCCATAACCTGATCAAGATAGATCCTTCCGCTGCCTGATCGACTTGGTTCTTCAAGACAGGTTCTTGCTGGGTCAAGTTCGTATCATCAGAGATTTCATGTTTTTTTTCGTTTGTTTGGCTGATCTTTTATTGGTTGCAGCATCGGGAAAGCAAGAAACAAGTTTGAACAAAAAGTTTCATTTTATGTAACGCCCAAAACCTATTTGTAAAATTGACAAAGAGAAAACTTGAAAAAATCCTCTTCCTTTTCTTGGAAGGCAAAAAGACCATGTCAACTCAAAAAACAATGATTACGAATCCCAGTGATTTGGTCGCTAGTGGTGTGGAGATGGCAAGGAAAAACCCACTTCAGATTTGGCCTGTGACAGCCCTACCTTCCCCTAAGGCGAACCAAAGGAGTTAGCGGATTGCCTGCCCAGCTCTCGCCAGGACTAACAGGACAGTTCAATACGGTCTAAAAGTTCCGGAACATACAAGCGCGCTTAAACAAGTCAAAATCACAAAATGAAAAAAAATGAAAAAAAATCGGAGCCGACATGAATAGTAACTGACACGTCAGAATCCGGCCGGAATCTGACCAAACATCCATCAAACATATACACCTTGAAATTAAGCATTTACAATCCAAAGTAGCATACAAAAGTTATCCAACAAGTTTGTACATGTACGGTTTGCAAATTACAATTCAACGACTTGGTTGGATCAAAATGCACTTAGGGTTTTGCCCAAAAGGAGCTATTCAAAAGATAGTTACAACAAGCTCAACTCGGCAACCAACTATCAAAAGCCATTCCAAAAGTGTTTATATTCCTGTAAGGAAAACAAAAAGAATAGAGTCGACTTACGCCCAGTGAGATACTATCACTCAAGCAACCAAGTTCATATAGGCATAAAACGTTCAATAAAGAAGTAAACCAAGATCACACATTCACAACATGGTTAAAAGGATACGGACGGCTCTCAAGAGCCCCTTTCCTCGCTTGTATACTTGATCGGATTTCATTGACCCTCCGTCAATGTTTACAAAGTAACCAACCGTAGGCTCCACTTTACTTCCATTCCTTCCACCCAGCATACCCCTACCGGGCCCAAACTCCAAACAGTATAAATTTGGTAATACTCGAGTATACCGGAATCGAGAGTCTCATACTACAAGATTCCATATAACAGTCCCCATGGCTCGTCAATTTTCACGACCAAGCCCTCGCCGGCTCGATCCAATCGACTACCAATGGGGTTGAGCTCAGTAGGAACAGTAATGGCCGTTGGATACTCGTCCATACGACACCAAATCCAGTATTTCATGTACTATTCAAGTACCACAGTTAACAGTCATATATAATACAAAAGGGGTAAGGGCGATCAAGTACACCCTCACTTTAATCAGTTTCACCGGTGCAAATAAGCCTTCAAGGCATCAAGTTCAAATATAACAAAGCCACATTGTAAACAAACAAGTGAGTAGTATACTCACCAAGCAAGCAAGTGAAATTTCATACACTTCCGCCCAAAGAGCGTCTTGAACCACCGTCACGTCCTAAAACATTCAAATAGTCACAATAAGACTCGATTACAAGTCATAACCCAAATCCACATACTACCAAAATAAGGCTCCAATTAAACGTATAAGTACTAAAGTAGGTTAGGGAAAATCCGGAAATGCAAGTTAAGCTCTAAGACCTAAAAACAGTTTTGATGCCATTAAGCGTATTGGACACAACTGGCACTACGAGTATTGGATGGATGTACACTATACACCGTTTCGAAGCTAAAAGAGAGGACTACAATGTTGAATAAGGCCACTTAGTCCAGTTTGTAGTGCAACTAGGTCAAAAGATCAATATACCAAACCAGAACCGCATAAACAGGTTAATAAATCGTATTCTGGTTAAATCATCATAAGTCAGGCTACCTAAGTCCAATTCAAGTGATTCCAAAGCCATACGAAAGATACGATACCAGGATATATTTACTAAGAAGACATCAACAACCAAATCAGTCGTATTCCCAATCAAATTAACCAAATACCAAAGCTGATTACCAAGTTCGGACAGAAACAGGGCAGCTGGGGTATTTCAGTCTTTTCACACGCTACATTGCTCCAATTGGCCTGAAATTTTGTAAGAATCTATAAAACATCATTCCCTATAACTTTCATGTTTTAACCCAAGGCTAATTCGGCATCTAACTAGGTGTAACAGTACCCGGCAGAATGGGGTTACATGAAACCCTAACTTCTGAAATTTTCCATCAAATGCGGAAATTTTTCGCAAACAACCACAATTTACGCATTCTAGCTTCATTCTAGATCATTTCCAACCATCATACATGGCCACACAATAGCAATCATCTTAAAACAGAAAAATCATGAATAAATAGAAAAATGTCATCAATCTCACTAAAATCATGAAATAACCCACAAAAACACCTCATAGGCTACCACAAGCCATTAATTAAACATCATCAAGACAAAAGAGGAGTTCCTTAGATACTCACCTTAAAATGCAAGAAAGGAAGCAACTAACCACCTTAGCCTTCCAAACAACTTCACAACCAACCTTAATATCACCAAACTAAGAGGTTTTATGGAGTAATTTGAAGATTAAACGGTTGAATTGAAAGATTGGGCAAGATGGGAGACTAGAAAATTGAGAGTTTTTCCTTTCTTTTCCCTTGAAGAGAACCAGCCAAGAAGCTTGAAAATGAAGGGTAATTTTAGTCAATTTTGATTTATTTGGTAAAGTCATGAATAGTGGTCAATAAGTAAGAATTAATCTTCAAGTGACACTTGTAACTTTCATTAAATGCTAAGCTTTCCTTTTGTTTCCTCAACACTCATCCAAATGATATCCTCTAATTATCTCTTACCACCTAGTAAAATAAACCCGGTATCCAAAACTTAACCTAACTGGCCAAATTTTTCCGAACTTTTCGCACTAGCGGGTCCCACGTCCGGCATACGCTTTTAATTTCTCAAAAATTACCCTCTACTAGGAAAATCATCTAAAAACTATATTTACTCATAAAAATTATCTGGAAAATTTTCCTAATAAAGAAAATGCAGAAAAGCATGCAATTAAATAAAATAAAACCTAGAAACTGAGAAAATTACGGGGTCTCACACCTTCTCCCCCTTAAAAGAATTTCGCCCTCGAAATTTCTCACCTTAACTCACGAAAAGTTCTGGATATTTCTTTTGCATCTCTTCTTCCATCTCCCAGGTAGCTTCCTCTACCCCGTGGTTTTTCCACAGTATCTTCACTAACGGAATTTGCTTGTTTCTCAGTTCTTTAACTTTCCGGTCAAGTACTTGTACAGGTTTCTCGTCGTAAGTGAGCGATTCATCTATGTCAAGCTCCTCCGGTTGTAAGATATGGGATGCATCGGGATAGTACTTCTTGAGCATCGAGACGTGGAAGACGTCGTGAATTCGAGAGAGACTAGACGGTAGCTCTAGTCGATATGCTACCGTACCGACTCTCTGGAGAATCTTGTAAGGTCCGACGAACCTTGGTTGCAATTTCTTTCCTCTATCCGCCGTAATGCTTCGTAATGGTGTGACTTTAAGAAACACATGGTCCCCAATTTCGAACTCCAAGTCTTTCCTTCGATTGTCTGCGTAGCTCTTTTGTCGGCTTTGAGCAGTTTGAAGTCGTTGCCGTATCAATTTGACCTTTTCTCGCACCTCCTCCATCCATGGAATAGCCGTTGGGTCCAGGACTTTCTTTTCACCCACTTCATCCCAGTAAATTGGTGACCGGCACTTTCTCCCATATAGTGCCTCGTATGGAGCTATTTGAATCGACGAATGGTAACTGTTGTTGTACGCAAACTCTACTAAGGTTAAGTGTTGACCCCAGTTGCCTCCAAAATCCAGAATGCAAGTCCGCAGCATATCCTCGAGAGTTTGGATGGTTCGCTCCGATTGTCCATCCGTCTGAGGGTGATAGGTCATGCTCAGGTTGAGTTTCGTCCCCAAAGTCTCTTGGAATTTCTGCCAAAACCTAGATACGAAACGTGGATCTCGATCGGAGACGATGCTCACAGGAACGCCGTGTAACCTTATAATCTCGTCCATGTACACCTGAGCCAACTTGTCCATGGCATACTTCATGTTTACCGGCAGGAAGTGAGTCGATTTGGTTAATCGATCGACGATCACCCACACGGCATCATATCCTCTTTGCGTTCGCGGCAACCCTGAAACGAAGTCCTTGGTGATGTTTTCCCACTTCCATTCGGGTATCTCAAGGGGCTGTAACAAGCCCGATGGTTTTTGATGCTCCGCCTTAACTTGTTGGCAAACGAGACATTTTTGCACGTATAAAGCGATTTCCTTCTTCATATTGTCCCACCAATAGGTTCCTTTCAGGTCCTGATACATCTTGCTACTACCCGGATGTATTGTATACTTGAACCGATGAGCTTCCTCTAAAATCTCCGTTTTCAACGATTCATCCTTCGGCACCACTATTCGGTTCCGGTATTTTAAAATACCCTCAAGACTAAAGTTAAAATCAGTCGTTTCCCCTTTTTCCACCTTCTCTCCCTATTTTCGCACCAGTAAATCCTCTTTTTGAGCTTCCTTAAGGCGTTCCAGTAAGATGGAGGTCACTTTAATATTGTCAAAAATCACCTTATGACTCCCAAGGCAGGGTTTCCACTCACAAACGGATTCTAATAAATCCCACTCTTTGATCATCAACCCTGCTACTTGAACCTTACGACTTAGGGCATCGGCCACCACATTCGTCTTCCTCGGATGGTAGTTGATAGTGCAGTCGTAATCTTCCAGAAATTCCATCCACCGTCGCTGCCTCATGTTCAATTCCTTCTGTGAAAAGAGGTACCTAAGACTCTTATGGTCCGAGTAAACCTCAAAGGTCACCCCATATAGGTAGTGTCTCCACTTTTTCAGCGCGAAAACCACGGCGGCTAGCTCTAGATCGTGGGTCGGGTAATTCTGCTCTTGAAGTTTCAACTTCCTAGAGGCAAAAGAGATCACATTACGATTCTGCATTAAAACGTATCCCAGGCCTTCTCGCGACGCATCAGTATACACAGTAAATCGGTCTACTTCATTAGGCAAGACTAGAACTGGAGCCATGGTCAATCTTTTCTTTAGCTCTTGAAAACTTGTCTCACATCGGGCATTCCATACGAACCGACAATGTTTCTTCGTCAGGTCAGTTAAAGGACCAGCCAGTTTGGAAAAGTCCTTGATGAAACGCTGGTAATATCCAGCCAGCCCTAGAAAACAACGAATCTCCGTGGGATTTTCTGGCCGTTTCCAATTGGTCACAGCCTCTACTTTCGCTGGGTCAACCGAGATGCCTTCTTGGGAAATTACGTGCCCTAGGAAACTAATTTTCTCTAGCCAAAACTCGCACTTACTGAACTTGGCATACAATTGATGCTCCCTTAGGGTCTGCAACACAACTCTCAGATGCTGCTCATGCTCCTCACGAGTTTTAGAGTAGACCAAGATGTCATCAATAAAAACAACGACAAATCGATCCAAATAGGGCTTAAAAACCCTATGCATTAAGTCCATGAAGGCGGCAGGAGCATTGGTTAGTCCAAAGGGCATAACTGCGAACTCGAAATGCCCATACCTCGAGTTAAAAGCGATTTTCGAAATATCCTCTCTCCTAATCAACAACTGGTAATACCCCTGTCGGAGGTCCAGTTTTGAGAAGACCACTGCTCCTTGCAGTTGGTCAAATAACTCATCAATGTGGGGCAGTGGGTACTTATTCTTAACCGTGACGTTGTTCAGGCCCCGATAGTCGATACACATCCTCAAACTTCCGTCATTTTTCTTTACAAACAACACATGGGCTCCCCAAGGTGACCCACTCTCTTGAATGAACCCCCGCTCCAAAAGGTCTTGTAATTGCAATTTTAGCTCCTTGAGCTCCGCAGGGGCCATCCGGTATGGGGTTTTGGAGATAGGTGAGGTTCTAGGTAGCAGGTCTATCTTGAATTCTATCTCTCTTTCCGGAGGTAGAGCTACTAACTCATCAGGGAATACATCCGGAAATTCCCTTACTATGTGTACATCCTCTACCTTCACTTTATCTGTGGGGGTGTTGATTAGAAAGGCTAAAAATCCTTGTGCCCCTTTGCTTAGCAGTTTTCTAGCCCGAATGCCCGAAATCAAAGCAGATGAGACTAACCTACCCCTTATATCCAACCTTAGGGTCGCCTCCCCAGGAATACGGAACTCCACCACTTTCTTCTTATAATCCAGTTGAGCGTTATACTTAGCTAACCAGTCCATGCCCAGAATCACATCATACCCCTTGATGGACAGGCTTATCAAATCTCCTAATAACCTCTTCTCTCCTACCCAAACTTCACAATCCCTATAAACCAAACTAGTAACCAGCCGATGATTCCCCGTAGGGGTACTAACTTCTAGGTCGTATGGTAAACTAGTAGGTTTTATATCGATGCCACACATGAAATCAGGATTAACAAAGGAATGAGTGGCACCTGGATCTACTAAAACTTTAGCAAAGCGGTGGAATACAGGGATCGTACCTTCTACGACCTCGGAGGAATCTAGGACCTGTTGGGACTCTAACGAATACACTCGAGCCGCGACCTTAGGTTTCGTCCCCTCTTCTTTAGTTGGTCCGGAATTGGTCCTCGACGGTTGTTGGCTCCCCTTTCCATCTTGTTTTAGGACCGGACAAGTGGCCAATTGGTGGTCTGCACTACCGCAGCGTAAACATTTACCTTCTTTCCTCCAGTAATTATCTTCCGTGTGGTTTGGCTTCCCATAATGCCCACAGGGACCACGAGGTGCTGAAGCTGAGCCTCCTTGAAAATTGCCTCTTTGACCTCGCCCAGCTTGGCTACCTCTCGTCGGAGTCCCTCTGCCTACTCCCACCTGCCGTCCACCTCCAGACCCCCGTCAGTACTTGGGAGGAGCACTTTTCTCCCCTTGTCCTGAACTACTCCCAGGGAAGTCTCGTTTCTTAGCCTGGAAGTTCCTTACTTGAAGCCTAGCGTTTTGTACCCGCTACGCCTTCTCAACGGCCTCGCTAAAAGCGTTAATCTGGGCCACCGCGAGGTCCTTCTGAATCTCCACGTTCAAGTTTTGGATAAAACGCCTGATCCGCCGTTGCTCCGTCATAATCAACTCAGGGGCAAACTTGGATAAGCGCGTGAACTGGCTTTCGTACACCGCTACAGACTGAGCCCCTTGGCGAAGTCGAATAAACTCATCTTCCTTCCTCTCTTGAACCAGAGGAGGGAAGAATTTCGCGTTGAATTCTCTCATAAAATTCACCCAAGTTCTGGGCGCTTGTTCCCGCTCCCATTTTTGCCGGATGACGTTCCACCGGGAACGGGCCGCCCCTTCTAGTTGAAAAATGGCGAAAGTCACCTGCCTTTCTTCGGTGTAGTGCAGGGCAGCGAAAATGTCTACCATTTTCTCAAGCCACCTTTCGGCGACATCCGAGTCGGGCCCCCCAATAAACTTCGGTGGGGCGAACTTCTGGAACATCTCAAGTGCCCTATCGTCGCTTTCGATGTGGTTGCCCGGGTTTCCAGGATTAGGGTTTGGGTTTTGGCCTTGTTGTTGCACCACTTGTGCCAGCAGGTTGGTCATTTGCTGCATAGCGGCAGCTATTTGCACATTGGGGTCAGCCCTCGGTTCAGGGTTAGGTCCCGATGAGGTTTCTCCAGCACCCTGGTCCGACGTAGGTTGCCTACTCCCGCGCCCACGTCTCCGTCCACTACGCGTGCCTTCCATGAAATCTATTTGATCTAGGCAAACGTACTAGAACAATAAAATAACAAGGCATGTAAGTAAAATCCCAAAAGCTTTTACAAACACATCTATATACATTCCAAACAAAATCAAACAACACACATATCAACAACCAGTCAAGCCAAGTACAATCAAATCAAGTACAGTCAAGTCAAGTATAAACCTAGACAATCCACCAGGGAATGGCCTTATCAAAAATAATATACACGTAGCTAATCCAAAGTACAAAACGGCTAGCTAAGGCTCTTTTCCCCATCCGTCCTATATACAAAAACAAAACTATCCCAAAAGATCCTAGGAGTCACAACCTAGTCCATCGTCGGGCTAGTGGACCTACGCAACGGGGTGGATTCATCTCCTGCCCCGGCCCCTGTGCATGACGCCTCGTCGCTCACCTCCCCGAGCACGTCGGCGCAGAGGTTCAGGATCGACGCGGCTCGAACCCTAACCTTCCGAGCTCGCTTAGTCTCACGCTCACGTGTCTTCCTAAGTTGAGTGCAGAGGTCGTCCACTCTATCCTCATACTCGAGCACATCGTACTCTAGATCCTTAATTCGCTTGGC
>NW_020864700.1:0-7221 GCF_003713205.1 Coffea eugenioides
CAAATTTGTTCTCTTACTGGGTACCTAAGGAATCACCGCATACACCCCAAAGAGGTTTCTCAGACAGTTAGGACGTACCCAAGAAGTGCCGCCTGCACTTGATGTAAGTGAGTTTACCATCATTTTTAATGAAGAAACGTGCCCGAGCCAATTCCCTATGAAAGATCGAATTATTGAGGCATGGGTGACGCTATCTGATGACGAGTATTTTAAATACACCCCGGAACTCAAGCAGAAGGGTTTGACGACTCCACAATACGAAGACTGGGTAAGAAGATCCGCTGCACAAGGAAAACAAGATGAACCAGCCGAGGAGGTAAAAAAGTTGAAAGCCATCATCGAAGTAAGGGATAAGGAAATTCTGCAGTTAAGTAAGTCTGTCGAAACATACAAGGGAATAGCGGAGCAAAACAAGCAATTGTACGAAAATGAGCGAGGAAAGCGTCAAGAGCTGAAAAGGAAATGCGGAGAATTGTATGATCAAACTGAACATGTTAGAATTCCATATGATAGAGAAACTAGGGATTCTGTATTGGATAGGCTCAGAAATTTTGGCAATCTTGTACGGAATCGTCTTCTTGACATGATGTAAACATGTTGGCAAGTTTATCAATGAAATTGATCTTTCTTTGCATTCATACAGGATTGTTGTAAAAAATAGGTTTGTGTCACAGGTCCCATTTTGAAGATGTTGCATCATATTAGGACAACCCTAGGCGTAAAAAGGGCCCCCCAATAGGACATGCATCCGAATTTTTGGATATTTACTAACTCTTGTCTTTTTCCTTTTCTTGGTATTTTTTGTTGGAAAAGCTAAGCAAGGGCTAAATCTAAAGGCGATTCCTTTCAAAATTTTCAGGTAATATTTAAACATAGCTTCTCGTCGAAGCCCCATCATAACACGATCCCATAGTCAAGCCCAGAGGAGTCGTGTAAACATGAGTTCACAACCGGAACCATCGGATAGGTCTGCTACTACAGCTCAACCTGAGACTACGAATTTAGGGGTTCAGCTAACCGAGATGCTTACTAAGTTTGGTGAAATGGCTACCGAGATGGCGGCCCAAAGGAAATTGATTGATGAGCTTATCAGCAGCGGAGTTCAACCCGAGCCCGTACCCGTCAGACAACCTGAGCAAGAACCATTTGTCATACCTTCGACTCAAACAACCTTTACTCCGTCATTCCCTATTTCACCTGAAGAAACTTTCACCTATGCCACTACAAATTTGCCATACACTTACCCTCCCAATCCTTCATTTTTTCCTACTCACATGCGAGATCCACAACCCCAAGTCACTTCAAATATACCACCTGAGCCACATACCCTTTATCACACTGCTGCTGAGCCCTTCCTGCCAGACCATACTGTCCAAGCTAAACCAGAGATAGGAGAATCTTCTGCTCCCGTTGATATGAAGCTGCTCAAGCGCCTAGACCGTTTCGATGAATTTATGAGGAAAAGTCAAGGGTTAAACAAGCAAGGAGTGCTAGACTATGATGAACTTTGTCTCTTCCCAAATGTGCAATTGCCTGTGGGGTTCAAGACCCCAAAGTTTAACAAGTACGATGGAACTGGCAATCCCAAAACGCACCTCCGTCTATTTGCTAACAAGTTGGGAAGGCCCATAGATGACGAGAATCTACCTCTAAGGCTGTTCCCAGAAAGTCTGGAGGGAGATGTACTCGATTGGTATTCCAACTTGAAACCCGAAGAAGTAAAGACCTGGCTTGACTTGTCCAATGCTTTTGTGAGGCAGTACGAGTATAACTGTGAGCTTGCTCCGACACGAACCATGTTGGAAGGAACAAAGAGAAAACCCTCTGAGGACCATAAGACTTATGCCAAGAGATGGAGGAAAATAGCTGCAAAAGTCGAGCCACCAATGACTGAGGACGAAATCATACGCACTTTCATTAAAGCACATGATTCGCCGTATTTTGAAGAAATTTTCCGCATGACTGGATGCTCGTTCGCCGCTATTGTCAATAAGCTTGAAGAGTACGATGACTTTGTAAGAGTTGGGAAGATCGTTAATGTCTCTGCCCTCAAATTGCAGTTGGATGCTCTGCAGGGACAAGGGAGTAGTGGGAAAAAGCCACAATTTAAAAAGAAAGAGGGGGAAGCTGCCTTTATCTGGGATCAAAACCCTACACCAAGATTCAGATTTCAACATAAACCAATATAGTCGCCACCTTATCCCTACTATCCAATCCCCACCCTGTCTACAATACCAATATCTCTTACCCCCGACCTTGCCCAAACTACGCCAACCCGCCTACGGCCCCTTTCCAAATATCTCAACTTAACTTTCAACAAACTCGTCATCGACCTCCTTACCACCAAAGATTTCCCCCACCAAACAGACCCACCTACAACTATCCCCAACCTACTGAAACCTACAATCAAAATCGTACCTGAACGTTCACCAACCTAGGCAGGCCTTTGGATCAGTTATATGAGCAATTAAAGGCTGCCGGTAAAATAGGTGTGATTCCCCCTCCAGCTTACCCTTATGGCATGCCGGTTGGGTATAATCCACAGGCTACTTGTGCTTATTATTTAGGAGCACCTGGTCACTCCACTGCCGTCGACTCCTCAAACATAAGATTCAAGACATGTTAGAAGCAGGGGAAATCGTGATTAGGAAAAGAGAAGAGCAAGGACCAAATGTGAGCAAGAACCCCTTGCCGGAGCATACTGATACTGTCGGAATTATTATGGATGATGAGGAAATCGAAGAGCTTGTCCGAAGCATGTCAAATGAGACAGAAGTGTTTGGGATAATGGATCAAAATTTTGTGATGGAGGAAGCATCGTATGAGGAAGACAAAAAACCCTTCATTTTAGATCTAACTCCATCCGAAAGTGCGGCTTTAGAGCCTGTGGTAATTGAATTCCCGGAACAAGTGCCGGTTTTAAATTTACGGCAAGTGCCGTGGAATTATAATGAACCCGTTTTGCAAATTGGGGGTAAACGAGTTTTGAATGAAGAAGTGTCTGTTGTTACGAGGTCAGGAAGGATTGCAAGTTCATCCACTGCTAGCGCCCCAACTCAAGTAAGCAATCGTGAGCCGACTACCAAACCCGCAGTTACCGAAGAAGAAGCATGGGATTTTCTTAAAAGGCTTAAGAGAAGCGAGTACAATGTGGTTGAACAGCTGAACAAAATGCTTGCCCAAATTTCCATCTTAGACTTGCTTTTCTCCTCCGACTTGCATAGGGATGCACTACTGGAAGTTTTGACTAAGGCTCAGATTCCCAAAGATATTTCGGTCAATAATTTCTCGCACATAGTTGGAAATGTATTGACTGCTAAGCAAATCACTTTTTCCGATGAAGAGCTGCCTGCGGCAGGAACTGGTCATAACAAAGCCTTATATGTAGCCGCGAGGTGCAATGGGAAAATGTTGCCTAAAGTACTGATTGATAATGGGTCTACTCTCAATATTTGTCCCTGGAGCACTCTGGTGAAGTTAGGGCTGCAAGATGTTAAATTAAAACCCTCAGAGACCGTAGTACGAGGATTCGATGGAGCCCGGAGGGAGTCCATAGGAGAAGTAAATTTGGTGGTTAAAATGGGGCCCGCTCAATTTCAGATAGCCTGCCAAGTTATGCACTTTCCTAGTGTCTATAATGTTTTACTCGGGCGGCCGTGGATTCATAGCTCTGGTGCTGTGCCCTCTTCCTTGCATCAAGTATTGAAATTTGTAGTGAATGACCAGCTGATAACCATTTTTGCTGAAGAAGATTGCATTGTAATTTCCGATTCTGAGCCTGAGGAGGATGGTAACCGAAATGCTTCAGTGTCTTCTTACCGTACAGTTGATATTGTCTCCGTGAGTTGGATAACAAGTGAGGATTCAAAAGACGAAATGGTTTTGCCGGCGGCCAGTGTTATGATGGCCAAGGAGATGATTCGCGGAGGATATGAATTTGATAAGGGATTGGGACGTAATCTACAAGGCATTCTGAAGCCCATGGAACTCATCGAAAAGAAGGACCTATTTGGTTTGGGATTCCGTCCGACTGCCAGCGATATACAAGAGATGAAAGCACGCAAAAGGGCAGAAAAAGAAGGCAAGCAAGGTGCTTTAGACATTCCGCCATTACGCTATACCTTTCCAAGGCCAGCTGAAATGATTACATCTGAGTTTAGTCCAATTGACGAAGTGGAGACAAGCCTGACTCAATTGTTTGTGGGAGCAATATCCGAAGATGGTCCATCAAATGATGCGGAATTTCCAAACATTCCCGAAGGAGCTATACACAATTGGACTGCCGAGTACCTCCCCGTACGAAAGGAGTTTCGGTAAATCTAAAGGGGGTTGTCGTTTACTAAAGTTCATGAAAACTTTTTCTTGCATATGTAAATAGTTCAATGAAGGCATTTTTTGCACTTATACTCGTAGCTTGTTTCCGCTTTGATTTGAAGTTTTTATGAAAAGTACATAGTTTGTTTTATCATGTTGTTCATTTATGTGTTTATTTGCTTATTGTCTCGAATTTCTTAATTCTTTCAGATGGCCAAAAATAAAATTATTTGACCCTTTGGATATCACTGTTTTGGAATCTGATGATGACAATCTCTATATCACTCACGACTTGGAAGTTATGGAATCCGAATTTCAAAGCGAGAGTGATAGTGAGGAAGTATTTGATTCTTTTTTAAAAGATTTTGAACAATATGAGGAGAAATCTAAACCGAACCTAGAAGAAACAGAAGTTGTTAACATTGGCACTGAGACTGAGGTTAAGGAGATACAAATCAGCATTCATTTGAACAAAAAGCAGAAAGAGGAGATGATTGAATTTTTGTCTATGTTTCAAGATGTGTTTGTATGGTCTTATGACGATATGACTGGCATTTCGACTGATGTAGTGGTGCACAGATTACCCACAAACCCAGCTTTTCCACCAGTGAAGCAAAAACCCCGTAAATTCAAACCAGATATGAGCCTCAAAATAAAAGAGCAAATTGAAAAGCAGCTTAAGACTAATATTATCATTGTATCCCATTACCCTGTTTGGCTCTCGAATCCAGTCCCTGTTCCAAAGAAAAATGGAGAAGTGCGAGTCTGTGTTGATTATAGGGACCTTAATAAGGCCAGCCCTAAAGATGACTTTTCTTTGCCAAATATCCATATCATTCTAGACAACACTGCCGGACATGAAATTGAATCTTTTTGTGATTATTTTGCTGGATATCATCAGATTTTAATGGCTGAGGAGGATAGAGAAAAGACTGCTTTATCACCCCTTGGGGCACCTTTTGCTATCGAGTAATGCCGTTTGGTTTAAAGAATGCCGGAGCTACTTATCAAAGGACTATGACTACTTTGTTTCACGATATGATCCACAAGGAGATGGAGGTCTACGTGGATGACATTATAATCAAATCCAAGAAAGCCGAGGACCATTTGATTGATTTAAGAAAGTTGTTTGAAAGGTTGCGAAAGTACAATTTGAAGTTAAATCCCGCAAAGTGCGCCTTTGGAGCACCAGCTGGTAAATTGTTAAGCTTCATTGTCAGCAAAAAGGACATAGAGATAGACCCGGTAAAGATCAAGGCAATTCGAGACATGCCAGTGCCAAAGACGCAGAAAAATGTGAAAAGTTTTTTGGGGAAGATTAATTTCATTGGGAGATTCATTGCCCAATTAACCGTGACGTGTGAACCGCTGTTCAAGTTGTTAAAAAAGAATGTGCCGTTGCATTGGAATGAGGAGTGCCAACAAGCTTTTGACAAGATTAAAGATTATTTGCTGCAGCCTCCGGTTCTAGTGCCACCCAAACCGGGCCGGCCTTTGATCATATACTTATCTGTGCTCGACGGAGCAGTAGGGTGTGTTCTGGGGCAGCACGATGACTCTAGAAGGAAAGAGCAAGCCATCTACTATCTTAGCAAGAAATTCACGCAGTATGAGGCTAATTATTCATTTATTGAGAAAAACTGCTGTGCATTGGCTTGGGCAGCTCAAAAATTTTGACACTACCTGCTAAATCACACCACCTATCTCATCTCCCGCTCCGATCCTCTGAAATACCTCTTGGAGAAGCCGATGCCAACTGGGCGTCTGGCCAAATGACAGATGATTCTTTCAGAGTTTGATATTGTTTTCACTTTGCAAAAGGCCGTCAAGGGACAAGATAGCCGATCATTTGGCAGAAAATCCAAAGGACGATGATTATCAACCGCTCCATACCTATTTCCCTGATGAGGAGATTTTATTTGTTGGTGCCGTAGAAGATATGAGTGAGCGGTGCCCTGAATGGAGATTGTTTTTCGATGGTGCAGCTAATTCTTTTGGAGTTGGAATCGGAGCAGTTCTTGTATCCCCGGAAGGGAAGCATTATCCTGGAGCCCCTAAATTGCAATTTGCTTGCACAAATAATATGGCCGAGTATAAAGCATGTATTTTTGGTCTTAAAATGGCTTTGAAAATGGAAGTTAAAGAGTTAATAGCCTTCAGTGATACGAACGGCAACAACGGTTGATGCAACCCGTACAAAAGACTTGATCTAGAGAAGGTCAGGGACTCAACGTTGAAGACGACGAAGCGCAGCGGATCACCTAAACCCGTTGATCACGTGGTCAACGAACCTCGGTATTATAGAAGACGCCACAATCTAGCGCAGTCCTAGATTGATAAGTCAATTGAATACCTAAGATACAAATCTAAGATATTCAAGGTGCTTCAATGAAGCTTGAGAGAACTCTCAATGTAATTGTTATTAATTGTCAAAAACTGAATGTAAACCACGACTTAAGGCTATTTGTAGCCGTAACTAAAAACCTAACAAAGTTGAAGGAAAAGCGGCCCGCCCTTGGGCTTCCCTTTGGGCCGCCACTAGCCCAAAAAGGTGGCCCACATGGCCTAGCCTATGGCCAATGACTGACAACGACTAAGGTCCAACCCATAGGCGTGTTGGACCTCTTTATTACACCCTACTAACTGATGAAGGGCCATGGGCCCTTGGCCGAATCTTGGGTAGCTAATCCTCTTGAATGGCTGTGAGTAAGATCACATCTCTAGCTTCGTTGAGGCCCTCAATAGCCTTTGGCTCTCCACTGGTCGCTCGGGCTGCACGAACAAATATTTGTAGTGCTTCATTCAATCTCTTTGCGCGGGCTCGTGTCATAGGCCCCAATGGCACTTTTACTTGCTCCACTTGGATAGCTCTCTCGACCTCCTCATCACTTCAGTGATTCAGATTTA
>NW_020864701.1:0-10195 GCF_003713205.1 Coffea eugenioides
TGAGATCTATAGTGATTTTAGTATGAAAAAAAAATACTCTTTAAATAAGGTTTGTACTCTTAGTTGTGTAATATTCGATAACCTTTTCTAGTGTGATTTAATTATTTCAATGGTGTACCTTTGTGAGAGTTATCCAAGTGATAGTAAAACTTCCTTACTTGACCAAGTATGGCTTGGGGCAAGGAGAAAATGATCGTTCCTTTGTACACAAAATATTGGTTGTAAATTGATCAAGTTGAAGAAACTTCCTCTATAAAATGACAGTCAAATTCAAGAGGAGTTTGGAACTTGATTTGGTACTCTGTCTCTTTTACTTACTGTCTTGATATATAAATTGCTCATCTCTTCTACTCACAAGCACTTGTGTTTTCTCATCAATTGCTCCATTGTGTGGTCTTTTAGAAAAAGAGAGCATGCACACAAAAAGTTACTAACAACTTGGCCAGTTTTTTAACTACCTAATTCACTTCCTCTTAGATTGTCTTCGATCATTACAAGAATGTTGATCTTAGTTCCTAGGTTTTGATGTTTACGAAACAAATGGATGATACTAATATCACTTCAAGATATACTTTCAGTTATGAACCCAATCAGATTCAAAGATCAAGTGCAATTGAAAAAAACAAAAGTTGCTGAATGCTGTCGGACGCTTGTGAAGACAGGATCGGACGTCCGATAATCATTGCGCAACTTCGGACGCATGAAGAACTCCATCACCGGACGTCCGAAGGAAATAAGACATTCCCCCTATCTCACTGACCTCGATCGGACGCAAGCATCGGACGTCCGATAGAATCTTTCAAACTCTTTGTCTGCTATCGGACGGAAGTACCGGACGTCCGATAGAATCCTTTAAACTCGATGAAAGCTGTCGGACGCTTACAAAGACAATACCGGACGTCCGATAGAATTGAAGAAAATTTCTCAAACTCACTGCCTGTTGTCGGACGCAAAAAACAGGAGTACCGGACGTCCGATTCCCCAACGGATAGTTGACTCTTCAGCTACTTTCTATCCGTTGGAAGTATTAATGAAGCACTTTCTTGATCTCCTATAAATAGAGCGTGGTCAGAATATTCAAATAACTTTGCACATTGAGACTACATGAGATCTATAGTGATTTTAGTGTGAAAAATACTGTTTAAATAAGGTTTGTACTCTTAGTTGTGTAATTTTCGATCACCTTTTCTAGTGTGATTTAATTATTTCAATGGTGTACCTTTGGGAGAGTTATCCAAGTGTTAGTAAAACTTTCTTACTTGACCAAGTATGGCTTGGGGCAAAGAGAAAATGATCGTTCCTTTGTACACAAAATATTGGTTGTAAATTGATCAAGTTGAAGAAACTTCCTCTATAAAATGACAGTCAAATTCAAGAGGAGTTTGGTGCTTGGTTTGATACAGTCTCTTTTACTTACTGTCTTGATATATAAATTGCTCATCTCTTCTACTCACAAGCACTTGTGTTTTCTCATCAATTGCTCCATTGTGTGGTCTTTTAGAAAAAGAGAGCATGCACACAAAAAGTTACTCACAACTTGGCCAGTTTTTTAACTACCTAATTCACTCTCTCTTAGATTGTCTTCGATCATTACAAGAATGTTGATCTTAGTTCCTAGGTTTTGATGTTTACGAAACAAATGGATGATACTAATATCACTTCAAGATATACTTTCAGTTATCAACCCAATCAGATTCAAAGATCAAGTGCAATTGAAAAAAACAAAAGTTGCTGAATGCTATCGGACGCTTGTGAAGACAGGATCGGACGTCCGATAATCATTGCGCAACTTCGGACGCATGAAGAACTCCATCACCGGACGTCCAAAGGAAATAAGACATTTTCCCTATCTCATTGACCTCGATCGGATGCAAGTATTGGACGTCCGATAGAATCCTTTCAACTCGATGAAAGCTGTCGGACGCTCACAAAGACAATACCGGATGTCCGATAGAATTGAAGAAAATTTCTCAAACTCACTGCCTGCTGTCAGACGCCAAAAACAGGAGCACCGGACGTCCGATATTCCCAACGGCTAGTTGACTCTTCAGCTACTTTTTATCCGTTGGAAGTATTAATGAAGCACTTTCTTGATCTCCTATAAATAGAGCATGGTCAGAATATTAAAATAACTTTGCGCATTGAGACTACATGAGATCTATAGTGATTTTAGTGTGAAAAATACTCTTCAAATAAGATTTGTACATTTACTTGTGTAATTTTCGATAACCTTTTCTAGTGTGATTCATTTATTTCAATAGTGTACCTTTGTGAGGGTTATCCGAGTGAAAGTAAAACTTCCTTGCTTGACCAAGTGTGGCTTGGGGCAAAGAGGAAGTGATCGTTCCTTTGTACACAAAATATTGGTTGTATGTTGATCAACTTGAAAAAACTTGCTCTATAAAGTGATATTCAAACTCAAGAGGAGTTTGGTACTTGGTTTGATCCTCTGTCTCTTTTACTTACTGTCTTGATATATAAATTGCTCATCTCTTCTACTCACAAGCACTTGTGCTTTCTCATCAATTGCTCCATTGTGTGGTCTTTTAGAAAAAGAGGGCATGCACACAAAAAGTTACTCACAAATTGGCCAATTTTTTAACAACCTAACTCACTCCCTCTTAGATTGTCTTCGATCATTGCAAGAATGTTGATCTTAGTTCCTAGGTTTTGATGTTTACGAAACAAATTGATGATACTAATATATCTTCAAGATATACTTTCAGTTATGAACCCAATCAGATTCAAAGATCAAGTGCAATTGAAAAAAACAAAAGTTGTTGATTGCTGTCGGACGCTTGGGAAGACAGGATCGGACGTCCGATAATCATTGCGCAACTTCGGACGCATGAAGAACGAGGAGGAAATAAGACATTCCCCCTATCTCACTGACCTCGATTGGACGCAAGCATCGGACGTCCGATAGAATCTTTCAAACTCTTTGTCTGCTATCGGACGGAAGTACCGGACGTCCGATAGAATCCTTTAAACTCGATGAAAGCTGTCGGACGCTTACAAAGACAATACCGGACGTCCGATAGAATTGAGGAAAATTTCTCAAACTCACTGCCTGCTGTCGGACGCAAAAAATAGGAGTACCGGACGTCCGATATTCCCAACGGATAGTTGACTCTTCAGCTACTTTCTATCCGTTGGAAGTATTAATAAAGCACTTTCTTGATCTCCTATAAATAGAGCGTGGTCAGAATATTCAAATAACTTTGCACATTGAGACTACATGAGATCTATAGTGATTTTAGTGTGAAAAATACTGTTTAAAAAAGGTTTGTACTCTTAGTTGTGTAATTTTCGATCACCTTTTCTAGTGTGATTTAATTATTTCAATGGTGTACCTTTGGGAGAGTTATCCAAGTGTTAGTAAAACTTTCTTACTTGACCAAGTATGACTTGGGGCAAAGAGAAAATGATCGTTCCTTCGTACACAAAATATTGGTTGTAAATTGATCAAGTTGAAGAAACTTCCTCTATAAAATGACAGTCAAATTCAAGAGGAGTTTGGTGCTTGGTTTGATACAGTCTCTTTTACTTACTGTCTTGATATATAAATTGCTCATCTCTTCTACTCACAAGCACTTGTGTTTTCTCATCAATTGCTCCATTGTGTGGTCTTTTAGAAAAAGAGAGCATGCACACAAAAAGTTACTCACAACTTGGCCAGTTTTTTAACTACCTAATTCACTCTCTCTTAGATTGTCTTCGATCATTACAAGAATGTTGATCTTAGTTCCTAGGTTTTGATGTTTACGAAACAAATGGATGATACTAATATCATTTCAAGATATACTTTCAGTTATCAACCCAATCAGATTCAAAGATCAAGTGCAATTGAAAAAAACAAAAGTTGTTGAAATTGCTGTCGGACGCTTGTGAAGACAGGATCGGACGTCGATAATCCCCTTGCGCAAATTCGGACGCATGAAAACTCCCATCACGGACGTCCCCAGAAGGAAATAAAGACAATTCGCCTTATCTCACTGTACTCGATCGATGCAGTATTGGAACGTCCGATAGAATCCTTTTCAAGCTCGATGAAAGCTGTCAAGGAAGCGCTCACAAAGAGCAATACCGGACTCCCGATAGAAATTGAATAAAATTTCAAACTCATCTGCCTACTGTCGGACGCAACCAAAAGGAGATACCTTGAGTCCGATATCTCCCAATGGTCAGTTGACTCTTCAAGCTACTTTCTATCCGTTGAGGAGCATTAATGAAGCACTTTCTTGATCTCCTATAAATAGAGAATGGTCAGAATCTTCAAATAACTTTGCACATTGAGACTACATGAGATCTATAGTGATTTTAGTGTGAAAAATACTCCTCAAATAAGATTTGTACATTTAGTTGTGTAATTTTTGATAACCTTTTCTAGTGTGATTCATTTATTTCAATAGTGTACCTTTGTGAGGGTTATCCGAGTGAAAGTAAAACTTCCTTGCTTGACCAAGTGTGGCTTGGGGCAAAGAGGAAGTGATCGTTCCTTTGTACACAAAATATTGGTTGTATGTTGATCAACTTGAAAAAACTTGCTCTATAAAGTGATATTCAAACTCAAGAGGAGTTTGGTACTTGGTTTGATCCTCTGTCTCTTTTACTTACTGTCTTGATATATAAATTGCTCATCTCTTCTACTCACAAGCACTTGTGCTTTCTCATCAATTGCTCCATTGTGTGGTCTTTTAGAAAAAGAGGGCATCCACATAAAAAGTTACTCACAAATTGGCCAATTTTTTAACTACCTAATTCACTCCCTCTTGGATTGTCTTCGATCATTGCAAGAATGTTGATCTTAGTTCCTAGGTTTTGATGTTTACGAAACAAATGGATGATACTTATATATCTTCAAGATATACTTTCAGTTATGAACCCAATCAGATTCAAAGATCAAGTGCAATTGAAAAAAACAAAAGTTGCTGAATGCTGTCGGACGCTTGTGAAGACAGGATCGGACGTCCGATAATCATTGCGCAATTTCGGACGCATGAAGAACTCTATCACCGGACGTCCAAAGGAAATAAGACATTTCCCCTATCTCACTGACCTCGATGGGATGCAAGTATTGGACGTCCGATAGAATCTTTCAAACTCTTTGTCTGCTATCGGACGGAAGTACCGGACTTCCGTTAGAATCCTTTCAACTCGATGAAAGCTGTCGGACGCTCACAGAGACAATACCGGACGTCCGATAGAATTGAAGAAAATTTCTCAAACTCATTGCCTGCTGTCTGACGCCAAAAACAGGAGCACCGGACGTCCGATATTCCCAACGGCTAGTTGACTCTTCAGCTACTTTTTATCCGTTGGAAGTATTAATGAAGCACTTTCTTGATCTCCTATAAATAGGATGCGTGGTCAGAATATTCAAATAACTTTGCAGATTGAAACTACAAGAGATATAGTGATTTAGTGTGAGAAAATAACTTCTTCAGATAAGAATTTGTACATTTAGTTGTGTAATTTTCGATAACCTTTTCTAGTGTGATTCAATTATTTCAATAGTGTACCTTTGGTGAGGGTTATCCGAGTGAAAGTAACAAGTTCCTCTGCTTGACCAAGTGGGCTTGGGGAAAGATGAAGTGATCGTTCCTTTGTACAATAAAATTTGGTGTGCTTTGTCGATCAACTTGAAAAAACTTGCTCTATAAGTGATATTCAAGACTCAAGAGGAGTTGGTACTTGGTTGATTCTCTGTCTCTTTTACTTACTGTCTTGATATATAAATGTGCTCATCTCTTCTACTGCACAAGCACTTTGTCTTTCTCATCAATTGCTCCAGTTGTGTGTCCTTTTACGAAAAGAGGGCAATGCTACACAAAAAGTTACTGGCACATTGGCAATTTTAACTAACTAATTCACTCCCTCTTGGATTGTCCTTCGATGCATGCAAGAATGTTGATCCTAGTTTTCCTAGGTTTTATGTTTACGAAACAAATGATGATACTAAATTATCTTCAAGATATACTTCAGTTATGAAACCCAATCAGATTCAAAGATCAAGTGCAATTGAAAAAAACAAAAGTTGATGAATGCTGTCGGACGCTTGTGAAGACAGGATCGGACGTCCGATAATCATTGCGCAACTTCGGACGCATGAAGAACTCCATCACCGGACGTCCGAAGGAAATAAGACATTCCCCCTATCTCACTGACCTCGATTGGACGCAAGCATAGGACGTCCGATAGAATCTTTCAAACTCTATGTCTGCTATCGGACGGAAGTACCGGACGTCCGATAGAATCCTTTAAACTCGATGAAAGCTGCCGGACGCTTACAAAGACAATACCGGACTCTCGATAGAATGAAGAAAATTTCTGCTCAAACTCACTGCTCTGCTGTCCGAACACGCAAAAAACAGGAGCTACCGGACGTCGATACTTCCTCAACGGATAGTTGACTCTTCAGCTCTTTTCTATCCGTTGGAAGTATTAAATGAAGCACTTCTCTTGATCTCCTATAAATAGAGCGTGTCAGAATATTCAAATCATTTGCACATTGAAGACTACATGAGATCTATAGTGATTTTAGTGTGAAAAATACTCTTTAAATAAGGTTTGTACTCTTAGTTGTGTAATTTTCGATAACCTTTTCTAGTGTGATTTAGTTATTTCAATGGTGTACCTTTGTGAGAGTTATCCAAGTGATAGTAAAACTTCCTTACTTGACCAAGTATGGCTTGGGGCAAAGAGAAAATGATCGTTCCTTTGTACACAAAATATTGGTTGTAAATTGATCAAGTTGAAGAAACTTCCTCTATAAAATGACAGTCAAATTAAAGAGGAGTTTGGTGCTTGGTTTGATACAGTCTCTTTTACTTACTGTCTTGATATATAAATTGCTCATCTCTTCTACTCACAAGCACTTGTGTTTTATCATCAATTCCTCCATTGTGTGGTCTTTTAGAAAAAGAGAGCATGCACACAAAAAGTTACTCACAACTTGGCCAGTTTTTTAACTACCTAATTCACTCCCTCTTAGATTGTCTTCGATCATTACAAGAATGTTGATCTTAGTTCCTAGGTTTTGATGTTTACGAAATAAATGGATGATACTAATATCACTTCAAGATATACTTTCAGTTATCAACCCAATCAGATTCAAAGATCAAGTGCAATTGAAAAAACAAAAGTTGTTGAATGCTGTCGGACGCTTGTGAAGACAGGATCGGACGTCCGATAATTATTGCACAATTTCGGACGCATGAAGAACTCCATCACCGGACGTCCAAAGGAAACAAGACATTTTCCCTATCTCACTGACCTCGATCGGATGCAAGTATTGGACGTCCGATAGAATCCTTTCAACTCAATGAAAGCTGTCGGACGCCCACAAAGACAATACCGGACATCCGATAGAATTGAAGAAAATTTCTCAAACTCACTGCCTACTGTCGGATGCAAAAAACAGGAGTACCTGAGATCCGATACTCCCAATGGCTAGTTGACTCTTCAGCTACTTTTTATCCGTTGGAAGCATTAATGAAGCACTTTCTTGATCTCCTATAAATAGAGCATGGTCAGAATCTTCAAATAACTTTGCACATTGAGACTACATGAGATCTATAGTGATTTTAGTGTGAAAAATACTCCTCAAATAAGATTTGTACATTTAGTTGTGTAATTTTCGATAACCTTTTCTAGTGTGATTCATTTATTTCAATAGTGTACCTTTGTGAGGGTTATCCGAGTGAAAGTAAAACTTCGCTTGCCTTGACTCAAGTGTGGCTTGGGGCAAAGAGGAAGTGATCGTTCCTTTGTAACACAAAATATTGGTTGTTGGTTGATCAACTATTGAAAAATACTTGCTCTATATAAAGTTATATCAAACTCAAGAGGAGTTTGGTAAGTCTTGGTTTGATCCTCTGTCTTTTTACTTACTGTTTGATATATAAATATGCTCATCTCTCTACTCATCAAGCAGCTTGTGCTTCTTCATCAATTGCTCCATTGTGTGGTCTTTTAGAAAAAGAGGGCAGCCACAAAAAAGTTACTCACAAATTGGCCAATTTTTTAACCTACCTAATTTCACTCCCTCTTGGATTGGTCTTCGATCATTGCAAGAATGTTGATCTAGTTCCTAGTTTTAATGTTTACGAAAACAATGGATGATACTTATATATTCTTCAAGATATACTTTCAGTTATGAACCAGATCCAGATTCAAAGATCAAGTGCAATTGAAAAAAACAAAAGTTGCTGAATGCTGTCGGACGCTTGTGAAGACAGGATCGGACGTCCGATAATCATTGCGCAATTTCGGACGCATGAAGAACTCTATCACCGGACGTCCAAAGGAAATAAGACATTTCCCCTATCTCACTGACCTCGATGGGATGCAAGTATTGGACGTCCGATAGAATCTTTCAAACTCTTTGTCTGCTATCGGACGGAAGTACCGGACTTCCGTTAGAATCCTTTCAACTCGATGAAAGCTGTCGGACGCTCACAGAGACAATACCGGACGTCCGATAGAATTGAAGAAAATTTCTCAAACTCATTGCCTGCTGTCAGACGCCAAAAACAGGAGCACCGGACTTCCGATATTCCCAACGGCTAGTTGACTCTTCAGCTACTTTTTATCCGTTGGAAGTATTAATGAAGCACTTTCTTGATCTCCTATAAATAGAGCATGGTCAGAATATTAAAATAACTTTGCGCATTGAGAATACATGAGATCTATAGTGATTTTAGTGTGAAAAATACTCTTCAAATAAGATTTGTACATTTAGTTGTGTAATTTTCGATAACCTTTTCTAGTGTGATTCATTTATTTCAATAGTGTACCTTTGTGAGGGTTATCCGAGTGAAAGTAAAACTTCCTTGCTTGACCAAGTGTGGCTTGGGGCAAAGAGGAAGTGATCGTTCCTTTGTACACAAAATATTGGTTGTATGTTGATCAAGTGAAAAAACTTGCTCTATAAAGTGATATTCAAACTCAGAGGATTTGTACTTGTTTGAAAATCCTCTGTCTCTTCTACTTACTGTCTTGATATATATAATTGCTCATGCTCTTCTAAATCTCACAAGCCACTTGTTCTTTTCTCATCAATTGCTCCATTGTGTGTCTTTTAGAAAAGAGGGCATGCATCACAAAAAGTTCTGCACAAATTGGCCCCATTTTTTACCACTAGCTCATTCACTCCCTCTGGATTGTTCTTCGATCAATTGCAAGAATGTGATCTTAGTTCCTAAGGTTTTGAGGTTTTAAGAACAAATGGATGAATACTAATATATCTTCAAGATATAGCTTTCAGTTAATGGACCAATCAGATTCAAAGATCAAGTGCAATTGAGAAAAAAAAAAAGTTGTTGAAATGCTGTCGGACGCTTGTGAAGACAGGATCGGACGTCCGATAATCATTGCGCAACTTCGGACGCATGAAGAACTCCATCACCGGACGTCTGAAGGAAATAAGACATTCCCCCTATCTCACTAACCTCGATTGGACGCAAGCATCGGACGTCCGATAGAATCTTTCAAACTCTTTGTCTGCTATCGGACGGAAGTACCGCACGTCCGATAGAATCCTTTAAACTCGATGAAAGCTGTCGGACGCTTACAAAGACAATACCGGACGTCCGATAGAATTGAAGAAAATTTCTCAAACTCACTGCCTGCTGTCGGACGCAAAAAACAGGAGTACCGGACGTCCGATACTCCCAACGGATAGTTGACTCTTCAGCTACTTTCTATCCGTTGGAAGTATTAATGAAGCACTTTCTTGATCTCCTATAAATAGAGCGTGGTCAGAATATTCAAATAACTTTGCACATTGAGACTACATGAGATCTATAGTGATTTTAGTGTGAAAAATACTATTTAAATAAGGTTTGTACTCTTAGTTGTGTAATTTTCGATCACCTTTTCTAGTGTGATTTAATTGTTTCAATGCTGTACCTTTGGGAGAGTTATCCAAGTGTTAGTAAAACTTTCTTACTTGACCAAGTATGGCTTGGGGCAAAGAGAAAATGATCGTTCCTTTGTACACAAAATATTGGTTGTAAATTGATCAAGTTGAAGAAACTTCCTCTATAAAATGACAGTGCAAATTCAAGAGAGTTTTTGGTGCTTGGTTTGATACAGTTCTTTACTTACTGTCTTGATATATTAAATTGGCATCTCTTCTACTCACAAGCACCACTTGTGTTTTCTCATCAATGCTCCATTGTGTGGTCTTTTA
>NW_020864702.1:0-40347 GCF_003713205.1 Coffea eugenioides
ACTCTGAGGGAACACCAACTGTACGTTAAGTTTAGCAAGTGTGAGTTTTGGCTGAAAGAAGTGACCCATGACCGAGTTGACCAAGAAAAGTGAAAAGTTTATATGGAGTCTTAAGTGTGAAAAGAGCTTCCAAGAATTGAAAAGACGTTTGACAAGAGTGCCTGTATTAGCCCTACAAAATGGAAAGGATAGTTTTGTGGTCTACAAAGATGCTTCTAAGAAAGGTTTGGGATGTGTTTTAATGCAAAATGACAAAGTGATAGAATCTGCATCTAGGAAATTGAAACCGCATGAAAGAAATTACCCGACTCATGACTTGGAGTTAGCGGCTATAGTATTTACTTTGAAGAAATGGAGACATTACCTGTATAGAATGACATTCAAGATTTTTACTGATCACAAGAGTCTTAAGTATTTGTTTTCTCAAAAGGAGCTGAACTTGAGGCAACGTAGATGGATGGAATTTTTAGAAGACTATGATTGCATGATAAAATACCATCCAGGAAACGCCAATGTGATGAGAATATAAAGACCAAGGCCCATTCAAGCACATGGGGAATTGGAAGATTCAAGTGAAGACTAGTTGATTGCACGAATGCTTGAGTTTAGTACGATTATTTGATTTTCCTCGTTAATTTTGGTTATTTCTCGTTTTAAAAAGTCTAGGTAATTAAGATAGTTTAATTGCGGCCCATTTGTTAGTAAGTAAGGCCCAAAATCTTTCTTAAGTATGTAGGGTAGTTTGGTCAACTTTTGGATTAGGGTTAATGCTTGTAAGGGCTATAAATAGCCCCACTTCCTCTTTGTTACCGATGGGATCAGTTTTTGGCTATTAAACTACAATATGAGTTTTCACTTCTCTTTGGCAAGAAGAGTTTCCTTTGAATACTGCAGAATCTTCTCAAGTTATTCACCCGAAACTTTATCAATCGAGTATCTCCTTGATTGTGGCCGTTCTACTACCTCCAATTTGGTCGTTTAATCGATGTAGCTTACGGGTGAGATAATATCAAAAAATTAGTTCGTGACTCTACGGGATTAGTTGGGTCAAATTTCCGGCAGCACTAAGCCAAGGGTTTGTGTGGTCTAGATCGGGGTTTCACATCACAATGTAGTGGCAGATGCTTTAAGTCGTCAAGTGCAAGTGGCTGGATTGATGATTAAGGAATTGCACTTGTTAGAATAAATTAGTTATTGGAATGCTCGACTGAAACCGAGGAAAGTAATTCTTGGGAACATTGTAGTGAATTTCACTTTGTTGGAACGTACTAAAGAAGCCCAGGAGAAGGACAGCGTGGTGCAAAAGTGGTTGGAAAATATCAAAAAAGATAAAAGTCAGATTTTAACTTAGGAACGAATGGTATATTGAGATTTCAGAATCGGATAGTAGTGCCAAAGGATGAAGGACTTAAGAAGGAAATCTTGGAAGAGACATACCGATCAAAGTTTATGGTACACCCTGGAGGTAATAAAATGTACCAAGACTTGAGGAGTCTGTATTGGTGGGAGAACATGAAGAAAGAAATTGCCCAATTTGTCTAGACCTATTTGGTTTGTCAACAGGTTAAAACTGAACATCAGAAACCATCAGGACTTCTACAACATTTGGAGATACCTGAACGGAAATGGGAGAACATCACTATGAATTTTATATCAGGATTACCAAGGACACAAAGAAGCCATGATGCTATTTGGGTGATAGTGGATAGACTATCCAAAACGGCTCATTTTCTGCCGATTAATATGAAATACGCATTGGAGAAGTTAGCTAAGTTGTACTTGGATTAGATTATCAGGTTACATGGAATACCTGTAAGTATAGTATCCAATAGAGATCCAAGATTTGTTTCGAGATTCTGGCAAAAGATGCAGGAAGTGTTGGGGACTAAATTGAATTTTAGTACTACTTACCATCCCCAAACTGATGGACAATCTGAGAGGACAATTCAAACTCTTGAGGATATGTTGAGAACTTGTGTGTTGGATTTTGGAGAGAGTTGGAATAAATTTTTGACATTGGTGGAATTTGCCTATAATAATAGCTTCCACTCTTCTATTCAAATGGCTCCGTATGAAGCACTTTATGGTCCAAAGTGTAGGTTTCCGATTTGTTGGGATGAAGTAGGTGAACGAAAGATCTTAGACCCGACTACAGTGCCTTGGATTGAGAAAACTAATGAGAAAGTAAAGTTGGTACGCTACAGGATTCAGACCGCTCAAAGTCGTCAAAACTCTAAGAACGAGGAGGATCACGAGAAACACTTGAGAAATGTTTTGCAAACTCTGAGGGAACACCAACTGTACGTTAAGTTTAGCAAGTGTGAGTTTTGGCTGAAAGAAGTGACCCATGACCGAGTTGACCAAGAAAAGTGAAAAGTTTATATGGAGTCTTAAGTGTGAAAAGAGCTTCCAAGAATTGAAAAGACGTTTGACAAGAGTGCCTGTATTAGCCCTACAAAATGGAAAGGATAGTTTTGTGGTCTACAAAGATGCTTCTAAGAAAGGTTTGGGATGTGTTTTAATGCAAAATGACAAAGTGATAGAATCTGCATCTAGGAAATTGAAACCGCATGAAAGAAATTACCCGACTCATGACTTGGAGTTAGCGGCTATAGTATTTACTTTGAAGAAATGGAGACATTACCTGTATAGAATGACATTCAAGATTTTTACTGATCACAAGAGTCTTAAGTATTTGTTTTCTCAAAAGGAGCTGAACTTGAGGCAACGTAGATGGATGGAATTTTTAGAAGACTATGATTGCATGATAAAATACCATCCAGGAAACGCCAATGTGATGAGAATATAAAGACCAAGGCCCATTCAAGCACATGGGGAATTGGAAGATTCAAGTGAAGACTAGTTGATTGCACGAATGCTTGAGTTTAGTACGATTATTTGATTTTCCTCGTTAATTTTGGTTATTTCTCGTTTTAAAAAGTCTAGGTAATTAAGATAGTTTAATTGCGGCCCATTTGTTAGTAAGTAAGGCCCAAAATCTTTCTTAAGTATGTAGGGTAGTTTGGTCAACTTTTGGATTAGGGTTAATGCTTGTAAGGGCTATAAATAGCCCCACTTCCTCTTTGTTTGGGATCAGTTTTTGGCTATTAAATACAATTAGTGAGTTTTCACTTTCTCTTTGGCAAGAGAGTTTTCCTTTGAATACTTGAGAATCTTCTCAAGTTATTCACCCGAACTTATCAATCGAGTATCTCCTTGATTGTGGCGTTCTACTACCTCCAATTTGGTTCGTTAATTCGAGTAGTTACGGGTTGAGATAATATCAAAATTGTTCGTGACTTCTAGGGATTAGTTGGGTCAAATTTCCGCAGCCTAAGCCAAGGAGTTTTGGTGGTCTAGATCGGGGTTTCACATCACAATGTAGTGGCAGATGCTTTAAGTCGTCAAGTGCAAGTGGCTGGATTGATGATTAAGGAATTGCACTTGTTAGAATAAATTAGTTATTGGAATGCTCGACTGAAACCGAGGAAAGTAATTCTTGGGAACATTGTAGTGAATTTCACTTTGTTGGAACGTACTAAAGAAGCCCAGGAGAAGGACAGCGTGGTGCAAAAGTGGTTGGAAAATATCAAAAAAGATAAAAGTCAGATTTTAACTTGGGAACGAATGGTATATTGAGATTTCAGAATCGGATAGTAGTGCCAAAGGATGAAGGACTTAAGAAGGAAATCTTGGAAGAGACATACCGATCAAAGTTTATGGTACACCCTGGAGGTAATAAAATGTACCAAGACTTGAGGAGTCTGTATTGGTGGGAGAACATGAAGAAAGAAATTGCCCAATTTGTCTAGACCTATTTGGTTTGTCAACAGGTTAAAACTGAACATCAGAAACCATCAGGACTTCTACAACATTTGGAGATACCTGAACGGAAATGGGAGAACATCACTATGAATTTTATATCAGGATTACCAAGGACACAAAGAAGCCATGATGCTATTTGGGTGATAGTGGATAGACTATCCAAAACGGCTCATTTTCTGCCGATTAATATGAAATACGCATTGGAGAAGTTAGCTAAGTTGTACTTGGATTAGATTATCAGGTTACATGGAATACCTGTAAGTATAGTATCCAATAGAGATCCAAGATTTGTTTCGAGATTCTGGCAAAAGATGCAGGAAGTGTTGGGGACTAAATTGAATTTTAGTACTACTTACCATCCCCAAACTGATGGACAATCTGAGAGGACAATTCAAACTCTTGAGGATATGTTGAGACTTGTGTGTTGGATTTTGGAGAGAGTTGGAATAAATTTTTGACATTGGTGGAATTTGCCTGTAATAATAGATTCCACTCTTCTATTCAAATGGCTCCGTATGAAGCACTTTATGGTCCAAAGTGTAGGTTTCCGATTTGTTGGGATGAAGTAGGTGAACGAAAGATCTTAGACCCGACTACAGTGCCTTGGATTGAGAAAACTAATGAGAAAGTAAAGTTGGTACGCTACAGGATTCAGACCGCTCAAAGTCGTCAAAACTCTAAGAACGAGGAGGATCACGAGAAACACTTGAGAAATGTTTTGCAAACTCTGAGGGAACACCAACTGTACGTTAAGTTTAGCAAGTGTGAGTTTTGGCTGAAAGAAGTGACCCATGACCGAGTTGACCAAGAAAAGTGAAAAGTTTATATGGAGTCTTAAGTGTGAAAAGAGCTTCCAAGAATTGAAAAGACGTTTGACAAGAGTGCCTGTATTAGCCCTACAAAATGGAAAGGATAGTTTTGTGGTCTACAAAGATGCTTCTAAGAAAGGTTTGGGATGTGTTTTAATGCAAAATGACAAAGTGATAGAATCTGCATCTAGGAAATTGAAACCGCATGAAAGAAATTACCCGACTCATGACTTGGAGTTAGCGGCTATAGTATTTACTTTGAAGAAATGGAGACATTACCTGTATAGAATGACATTCAAGATTTTTACTGATCACAAGAGTCTTAAGTATTTGTTTTCTCAAAAGGAGCTGAACTTGAGGCAACGTAGATGGATGGAATTTTTAGAAGACTATGATTGCATGATAAAATACCATCCAGGAAACGCCAATGTGATGAGAATATAAAGACCAAGGCCCATTCAAGCACATGGGGAATTGGAAGATTCAAGTGAAGACTAGTTGATTGCACGAATGCTTGAGTTTAGTACGATTATTTGATTTTCCTCGTTAATTTTGGTTATTTCTCGTTTTAAAAAGTCTAGGTAATTAAGATAGTTTAATTGCGGCCCATTTGTTAGTAAGTAAGGCCCAAAATCTTTCTTAAGTATGTAGGGTAGTCTGGTCAACTTTGGATAGGGTTAATGCTTTGTAAAGGCTTAAAAATACCCCACTTCTCTCTTTGTTGGATCAGTTTTTGGCTATTAAAATACAATTTAGTGCAGTTTCACTTTCTCTTTTGGCAAGAGAGTTTTTCCTTTGAATACTAGAATCTTCTTCCAAAGTTATTCACCCGAACTTATTCAATCGAAGTTATCTCCTTGATTTGTGGCCGTTCTACTACCTTCCAATTTGGTTCGTTAATTCGAGCTGTTACGGCCCTGTCAGGGTTAGAGATAATATCAAAATTGTTTCGTGACTTCTAGGATTAGTTGGCTGTCAAATTTCCGCAGCATAAGCAAGGAGTTTTGGTGCGTTCTAGATTCGGGGGTTTCACATCAACAATGTAGTGGCAGATGCTTTAAGTCGTCAAGTGCAAGTGGCTGGATTGATGATTAAGGAATTGCACTTGTTAGAATAAATTAGTTATTGGAATGCTCGACTGAAACCGAGGAAAGTAATTCTTGGGAACATTGTAGTGAATTTCACTTTGTTGGAACGTACTAAAGAAGCCCAGGAGAAGGACAGTGTGGTGCAAAAGTGGTTGGAAAATATCAAAAAAGATAAAAGTCAGATTTTAACTTGGGAACGAATGGTATATTGAGATTTCAGAATCGGATAGTAGTGCCAAAGGATGAAGGACTTAAGAAGGAAATCTTGGAAGAGACATACCGATCAAAGTTTATGGTACACCCTGGAGGTAATAAAATGTACCAAGACTTGAGGAGTCTGTATTGGTGGGAGAACATGAAGAAAGAAATTGCCCAATTTGTCTAGACCTATTTGGTTTGTCAACAGGTTAAAACTGAACATCAGAAACCATCAGGACTTCTACAACATTTGGAGATACCTGAACGGAAATGGGAGAACATCACTATGAATTTTATATCAGGATTACCAAGGACACAAAGAAGCCATGATGCTATTTGGGTGATAGTGGATAGACTATCCAAAACGGCTCATTTTCTGCCGATTAATATGAAATACGCATTGGAGAAGTTAGCTAAGTTGTACTTGGATTAGATTATCAGGTTACATGGAATACCTGTAAGTATAGTATCCAATAGAGATCCAAGATTTGTTTCGAGATTCTGGCAAAAGATGCAGGAAGTGTTGGGGACTAAATTGAATTTTAGTACTACTTACCATCCCCAAACTGATGGACAATCTGAGAGGACAATTCAAACTCTTGAGGATATGTTGAGAACTTGTGTGTTGGATTTTGGAGAGAGTTGGAATAAATTTTTGACATTGGTGGAATTTGCCTATAATAATAGCTTCCACTCTTCTATTCAAATGGCTCCGTATGAAGCACTTTATGGTCCAAAGTGTAGGTTTCCGATTTGTTGGGATGAAGTAGGTGAACGAAAGATCTTAGACCCGACTACAGTGCCTTGGATTGAGAAAACTAATGAGAAAGTAAAGTTGGTACGCTACAGGATTCAGACCGCTCAAAGTCGTCAAAACTCTAAGAACGAGGAGGATCACGAGAAACACTTGAGAAATGTTTTGCAAACTCTGAGGGAACACCAACTGTACGTTAAGTTTAGCAAGTGTGAGTTTTGGCTGAAAGAAGTGACCCATGACCGAGTTGACCAAGAAAAGTGAAAAGTTTATATGGAGTCTTAAGTGTGAAAAGAGCTTCCAAGAATTGAAAAGACGTTTGACAAGAGTGCCTGTATTAGCCCTACAAAATGGAAAGGATAGTTTTGTGGTCTACAAAGATGCTTCTAAGAAAGGTTTGGGATGTGTTTTAATGCAAAATGACAAAGTGATAGAATCTGCATCTAGGAAATTGAAACCGCATGAAAGAAATTACCCGACTCATGACTTGGAGTTAGCGGCTATAGTATTTACTTTGAAGAAATGGAGACATTACCTGTATAGAATGACATTCAAGATTTTTACTGATCACAAGAGTCTTAAGTATTTGTTTTCTCAAAAGGAGCTGAACTTGAGGCAACGTAGATGGATGGAATTTTTAGAAGACTATGATTGCATGATAAAATACCATCCAGGAAACGCCAATGTGATGAGAATATAAAGACCAAGGCCCATTCAAGCACATGGGGAATTGGAAGATTCAAGTGAAGACTAGTTGATTGCACGAATGCTTGAGTTTAGTACGATTATTTGATTTTCCTCGTTAATTTTGGTTATTTCTCGTTTTAAAAAGTCTAGGTAATTAAGATAGTTTAATTGCGGCCCATTTGTTAGTAAGTAAGGCCCAAAATCTTTCTTAAGTATGTAGGGTAGTTTGGTCAACTTTTGGATTAGGGTTAATGCTTGTAAAGGCTAAAAATAGCCCCACTTCCTCTTTGTTTGGGATCAGTTTTTGGCTATTAAATACAATTAGTGAGTTTTCACTTTCTCTTTGGCAAGAGAGTTTTCCTTTGAATACTTGAGAATCTTCTCAAGTTATTCACCCGAACTTATCAATCGAGTATCTCCTTGATTGTGGCGTTCTACTACCTCCAATTTGGTTCGTTAATTCGAGTAGTTACGGGTTGAGATAATATCAAAATTGTTCGTGACTTCTAGGGATTAGTTGGGTCAAATTTCCGCAGCCTAAGCCAAGGAGTTTTGGTGGTCTAGATCGGGGTTTCACATCACAATGTAGTGGCAGATGCTTTAAGTCGTCAAGTGCAAGTGGCTGGATTGATGATTAAGGAATTGCACTTGTTAGAATAAATTAGTTATTGGAATGCTCGACTGAAACCGAGGAAAGTAATTCTTGGGAACATTGTAGTGAATTTCACTTTGTTGGAACGTACTAAAGAAGCCCAGGAGAAGGACAGCGTGGTGCAAAAGTGGTTGGAAAATATCAAAAAAGATAAAAGTCAGATTTTAACTTGGGAACGAATGGTATATTGAGATTTCAGAATCGGATAGTAGTGCCAAAGGATGAAGGACTTAAGAAGGAAATCTTGGAAGAGACATACCGATCAAAGTTTATGGTACACCCTGGAGGTAATAAAATGTACCAAGACTTGAGGAGTCTGTATTGGTGGGAGAACATGAAGAAAGAAATTGCCCAATTTGTCTAGACCTATTTGGTTTGTCAACAGGTTAAAACTGAACATCAGAAACCATCAGGACTTCTACAACATTTGGAGATACCTGAACGGAAATGGGAGAACATCACTATGAATTTTATATCAGGATTACCAAGGACACAAAGAAGCCATGATGCTATTTGGGTGATAGTGGATAGACTATCCAAAACGGCTCATTTTCTGCCGATTAATATGAAATACGCATTGGAGAAGTTAGCTAAGTTGTACTTGGATTAGATTATCAGGTTACATGGAATACCTGTAAGTATAGTATCCAATAGAGATCCAAGATTTGTTTCGAGATTCTGGCAAAAGATGCAGGAAGTGTTGGGGACTAAATTGAATTTTAGTACTACTTACCATCCCCAAACTGATGGACAATCTGAGAGGACAATTCAAACTCTTGAGGATATGTTGAGAACTTGTGTGTTGGATTTTGGAGAGAGTTGGAATAAATTTTTGACATTGGTGGAATTTGCCTATAATAATAGCTTCCACTCTTCTATTCAAATGGCTCCGTATGAAGCACTTTATGGTCCAAAGTGTAGGTTTCCGATTTGTTGGGATGAAGTAGGTGAACGAAAGATCTTAGACCCGACTACAGTGCCTTGGATTGAGAAAACTAATGAGAAAGTAAAGTTGGTACGCTACAGGATTCAGACCGCTCAAAGTCGTCAAAACTCTAAGAACGAGGAGGATCACGAGAAACACTTGAGAAATGTTTTGCAAACTCTGAGGGAACACCAACTGTACGTTAAGTTTAGCAAGTGTGAGTTTTGGCTGAAAGAAGTGACCCATGACCGAGTTGACCAAGAAAAGTGAAAAGTTTATATGGAGTCTTAAGTGTGAAAAGAGCTTCCAAGAATTGAAAAGACGTTTGACAAGAGTGCCTGTATTAGCCCTACAAAATGGAAAGGATAGTTTTGTGGTCTACAAAGATGCTTCTAAGAAAGGTTTGGGATGTGTTTTAATGCAAAATGACAAAGTGATAGAATCTGCATCTAGGAAATTGAAACCGCATGAAAGAAATTACCCGACTCATGACTTGGAGTTAGCGGCTATAGTATTTACTTTGAAGAAATGGAGACATTACCTGTATAGAATGACATTCAAGATTTTTACTGATCACAAGAGTCTTAAGTATTTGTTTTCTCAAAAGGAGCTGAACTTGAGGCAACGTAGATGGATGGAATTTTTAGAAGACTATGATTGCATGATAAAATACCATCCAGGAAACGCCAATGTGATGAGAATATAAAGACCAAGGCCCATTCAAGCACATGGGGAATTGGAAGATTCAAGTGAAGACTAGTTGATTGCACGAATGCTTGAGTTTAGTACGATTATTTGATTTTCCTCGTTAATTTTGGTTATTTCTCGTTTTAAAAAGTCTAGGTAATTAAGATAGTTTAATTGCGGCCCATTTGTTAGTAAGTAAGGCCCAAAATCTTTCTTAAGTATGTAGGGTAGTTTGGTCAACTTTTGGATTAGGGTTAATGCTTGTAAAGGCTAAAAATAGCCCCACTTCCTCTTTGTTTGGGATCAGTTTTTGGCTATTAAATACAATTAGTGAGTTTTCACTTTCTCTTTGGCAAGAGAGTTTTCCTTTGAATACTTGAGAATCTTCTCAAGTTATTCACCCGAACTTATCAATCGAGTATCTCCTTGATTGTGGCGTTCTACTACCTCCAATTTGGTTCGTTAATTCGAGTAGTTACTGGTTGAGATAATATCAAAATTGTTCGTGACTTCTAGGGATTAGTTGGGTCAAATTTCCGCAGCCTAAGCCAAGGAGTTTTGGTGGTCTAGATCGGGGTTTCACATCACAATGTAGTGGCAGATGCTTTAAGTCGTCAAGTGCAAGTGGCTGGATTGATGATTAAGGAATTGCACTTGTTAGAATAAATTAGTTATTGGAATGCTCGACTGAAACCGAGGAAAGTAATTCTTGGGAACATTGTAGTGAATTTCACTTTGTTGGAACGTACTAAAGAAGCCCAGGAGAAGGACACCGTGGTGCAAAAGTGGTTGGAAAATATCAAAAAAGATAAAAGTCAGATTTTAACTTGGGAACGAATGGTATATTGAGATTTTAGAATCGGATAGTAGTGCCAAAGGATGAAGGACTTAAGAAGGAAATCTTGGAAGAGACATACCGATCAAAGTTTATGGTACACCCTGGAGGTAATAAAATGTACCAAGACTTGAGGAGTCTGTATTGGTGGGAGAACATGAAGAAAGAAATTGCCCAATTTGTCTAGACCTATTTAGTTTGTCAACAGGTTAAAACTGAACATCAGAAACCATCAGGACTTCTACAACATTTGGAGATACCTGAACGGAAATGGGAGAACATCACTATGAATTTTATATCAGGATTACCAAGGACACAAAGAAGCCATGATGCTATTTGGGTGATAGTGGATAGACTATCCAAAACGGCTCATTTTCTGCCGATTAATATGAAATACGCATTGGAGAAGTTAGCTAAGTTGTACTTGGATGAGATTATCAGGTTACATGGAATACCTGTAAGTATCGTATCCGATAGAGATCCAAGATTTGTTTCGAGATTCTGGCAAAAGATGCTGGGGACTAAATTGAATTTTAGTACTACTTACCATCCCCAAACTGATGGACAATCTGAGAGGACAATTCAAACTCTTGAGGATATGTTGAGAACTTGTGTGTTGGATTTTGGAGAGAGTTGGAATAAATTTTTGACATTGGTGGAATTTGCCTAAATAATAGCTTCCACTCTTCTATTCAAATGGCTCCGTATGAAGCACTTTATGGTCCAAAGTGTAGGTTTCCGATTTGTTGGGATGAAGTAGGTGAACGAAAGATCTTAGACCCGACTACAGTGCCTTGGATTGAGAAAACTAATGAGAAAGTAAAGTTAGTACGCTATAGGATTCAGACCGCTGAAAGTCGTCAAAACTCTAAGAACGAGGAGGATCACGAGAAACACTTGAGAATTATTTTGCAAACTCTGAGGGAACACCAACTGTACGCTAAGTTTAGCAAGTGTGAGTTTTGGCTTTTGGCGAAAGAAGTGACCCATGACCGAGTTGACCATGAAAACTGAAAAGTTTATATGTAGTCTTAAGTGTGAAAAGAGCTTCCAAGAATTGAAAAGACGTTTGACAAGTGTGGCTGTATTAGCCCTACCAAATGGAAAGGATAGTTTTGTGGTGTACACAGATGCTTCTAAGAAAGGTTTGGGATGTGTTTTAATGAGAAATGACAAAGTGATAGAATATGCATCTAGGAAATTGAAACCGCATGAAGGAAATTACCCGACTCATGACTTGGAGTTAGCGGCTATAGTATTTACTTTGAAGAAATGGAGACATTACCTGTATAGAATGACATTCGAGATTTTTGCTGATCACAAGAGCCTTAAGTATTTGTTTTCTCAAAAGGAGCTGAACTTAAGGCAACGTAAATGGATGGAATTTTTAGAAGACTATAATTGCATGATAAAATACCATCCAGGAAAGGCCAATGTGATGTAGAATATAAAGACCAAAGGCCCATCAAAGCACATGGGTGATTGGAAGATTCAAGTGAAAGACTAGTTGAATTTGCACTAATGCTTGAGTTTTAGTACGATTATTTGATTTTTCCTCGTTAATTTTGGTTTATTTCTCGTTTTAAAAGTCTAGTAATTAAGATAGGTTTAATGCGGCCATTTGTTAGTAAGTAAGGCCCCAAAATCTTTCTAGTTATGTAGGGTAGTTTGGTCAACTTTTTGGATTAGGGTTTAATGCTTGTAAAAGGCTAAAAATAGCCGCCACTGTCCTCTTTGTTTGGGATCAGTTTTTGGCTATTTAAATACAATTTAGTGAGTTTTCACTTTCTCTTTGGCAAGAGAAGTTTTCCTTGATACTTGAGAAAATCTTCCTCAGTTATTCAAGCACGAACTTAATCAATCGAGTATCTCCTTGATTGTGGGCGTTCTACTAGCTCCAATTTTGTTCGTTAATTCGAGTAGTTACGGGTTGAGATAATATCAAATTGTTTGCGTCGACTTCTAGGGATTAGTTGGGTCAAATTTCGCAGGCCTAAGCCAAGGAGTTTTGGTGTCTTAGATCGGGGTTTCACATCACAATGTAGTGGCAGATGCTTTAAGTCGTCAAGTGCAAGTGGCTGGATTGATGATTAAGAAATTGCACTTGTTAGAAGAAATTAGATATTGGAATGCTCGACTGAAACCGAGGAAAGTAATTCTTGGGAACATTGTAGTGAATTTCACTTTGTTGAAACGTATTAAAAAAGCCCAGGAGAATGACACCGAGGTACAAAAGTGGTTGGAAAATATCAAAAAAGATAAAAGTCAGATTTTAACTTGGGAACGAATGGTATATTGAGATTTCAGAATCGGATAGTAGTGCCAAAGGATGAAGGACTTAAGAAGGAAATCTTGGAAGAGACATACCGATCAAAGTTTATGGTACACCCTGGAGGTAATAAAATGTACCAAGACTTGAGGAGTCTGTATTGGTGGGAGAACATGAAGAAAGAAATTGCCCAATTTGTCTAGACCTATTTGGTTTGTCAACAGGTTAAAACTGAACATCAGAAACCATCAGGACTTCTACAACATTTGGAGATACCTGAACGGAAATGGGAGAACATCACTATGAATTTTATATCAGGATTACCAAGGACACAAAGAAGCCATGATGCTATTTGGGTGATAGTGGATAGACTATCCAAAACGGCTCATTTTCTGCCGATTAATATGAAATACGCATTGGAGAAGTTAGCTAAGTTGTACTTGGATTAGATTATCAGGTTACATGGAATACCTGTAAGTATAGTATCCAATAGAGATCCAAGATTTGTTTCGAGATTCTGGCAAAAGATGCAGGAAGTGTTGGGGACTAAATTGAATTTTAGTACTACTTACCATCCCCAAACTGATGGACAATCTGAGAGGACAATTCAAACTCTTGAGGATATGTTGAGAACTTGTGTGTTGGATTTTGGAGAGAGTTGGAATAAATTTTTGACATTGGTGGAATTTGCCTATAATAATAGCTTCCACTCTTCTATTCAAATGGCTCCGTATGAAGCACTTTATGGTCCAAAGTGTAGGTTTCCGATTTGTTGGGATGAAGTAGGTGAACGAAAGATCTTAGACCCGACTACAGTGCCTTGGATTGAGAAAACTAATGAGAAAGTAAAGTTGGTACGCTACAGGATTCAGACCGCTCAAAGTCGTCAAAACTCTAAGAACGAGGAGGATCACGAGAAACACTTGAGAAATGTTTTGCAAACTCTGAGGGAACACCAACTGTACGTTAAGTTTAGCAAGTGTGAGTTTTGGCTGAAAGAAGTGACCCATGACCGAGTTGACCAAGAAAAGTGAAAAGTTTATATGGAGTCTTAAGTGTGAAAAGAGCTTCCAAGAATTGAAAAGACGTTTGACAAGAGTGCCTGTATTAGCCCTACAAAATGGAAAGGATAGTTTTGTGGTCTACAAAGATGCTTCTAAGAAAGGTTTGGGATGTGTTTTAATGCAAAATGACAAAGTGATAGAATCTGCATCTAGGAAATTGAAACCGCATGAAAGAAATTACCCGACTCATGACTTGGAGTTAGCGGCTATAGTATTTACTTTGAAGAAATGGAGACATTACCTGTATAGAATGACATTCAAGATTTTTACTGATCACAAGAGTCTTAAGTATTTGTTTTCTCAAAAGGAGCTGAACTTGAGGCAACGTAGATGGATGGAATTTTTAGAAGACTATGATTGCATGATAAAATACCATCCAGGAAACGCCAATGTAGTGGCAGATGCTTTAAGTCGTCAAGTGCAAGTGGCTGGATTGATGATTAAGGAATTGCACTTGTTAGAATAAATTAGTTATTGGAATGCTCGACTGAAACCGAGGAAAGTAATTCTTGGGAACATTGTAGTGAATTTCACTTTGTTGGAACGTACTAAAGAAGCCCAGGAGAAGGACACCGTGGTGCAAAAGTGGTTGGAAAATATCAAAAAAGATAAAAGTCAGATTTGAAAAGTGTATATGGAGTCTTAAGTGTGAAAAGAGCTTCCAAGAATTGAAAAGACGTTTGACAAGTGTGCCTGTATTAGCCCTACCAAATGGAAAGGATAGTTTTGTGGTCTATGCAGATGCTTCTAAGAAAGGTTTGGGATGTGTTTTAATGCAAAATGACAAAGTGATAGAATATGCATCTAGGAAATTGAAACCGCATGAAGGAAATTACCCGACTCATGACTTGGAGTTAGCGGCTATAGTATTTACTTTGAAGAAATGGATACATTACCTGTATAGAATGACATTCGAGATTTTTACTGATCACAAGAGCCTTAAGTATTTGTTTTCTCAAAAGGAGCTGAACTTGAGGCAACGTAGATGGATGGAATTTTTAGAAGACTATGATTGCATGAAAAAATACCATCCAGGAAAGCCCAATGTAGTGGCAGATGCTTTAAGTCGTCAAGTGCAAGTGGCTGGATTGATGATTAAGGAATTGCACTTGTTAGAATAAATTAGTTATTGGAATGCTCGACTGAAACCGAGGAAAGTAATTCTTGGGAACATTGTAGTGAATTTCACTTTGTTGGAACGTACTAAAGAAGCCCAGGAGAAGGACAGCGTGGTGCAAAAGTGGTTGGAAAATATCAAAAAAGATAAAAGTCAGATTTTAACTTGGGAACGAATGGTATATTGAGATTTCAGAATCGGATAGTAGTGCCAAAGGATGAAGGACTTAAGAAGGAAATCTTGGAAGAGACATACCGATCAAAGTTTATGGTACACCCTGGAGGTAATAAAATGTACCAAGACTTGAGGAGTCTGTATTGGTGGGAGAACATGAAGAAAGAAATTGCCCAATTTGTCTAGACCTATTTGGTTTGTCAACAGGTTAAAACTGAACATCAGAAACCATCAGGACTTCTACAACATTTGGAGATACCTGAACGGAAATGGGAGAACATCACTATGAATTTTATATCAGGATTACCAAGGACACAAAGAAGCCATGATGCTATTTGGGTGATAGTGGATAGACTATCCAAAACGGCTCATTTTCTGCCGATTAATATGAAATACGCATTGGAGAAGTTAGCTAAGTTGTACTTGGATTAGATTATCAGGTTACATGGAATACCTGTAAGTATAGTATCCAATAGAGATCCAAGATTTGTTTCGAGATTCTGGCAAAAGATGCAGGAAGTGTTGGGGACTAAATTGAATTTTAGTACTACTTACCATCCCCAAACTGATGGACAATCTGAGAGGACAATTCAAACTCTTGAGGATATGTTGAGAACTTGTGTGTTGGATTTTGGAGAGAGTTGGAATAAATTTTTGACATTGGTGGAATTTGCCTATAATAATAGCTTCCACTCTTCTATTCAAATGGCTCCGTATGAAGCACTTTATGGTCCAAAGTGTAGGTTTCCGATTTGTTGGGATGAAGTAGGTGAACGAAAGATCTTAGACCCGACTACAGTGCCTTGGATTGAGAAAACTAATGAGAAAGTAAAGTTGGTACGCTACAGGATTCAGACCGCTCAAAGTCGTCAAAACTCTAAGAACGAGGAGGATCACGAGAAACACTTGAGAATTATTTTGCAAACTCTGAGGGAACACCAACTGTACGTTTAAAGTGGATTAGCTAAAGTGGAAGCTAAAGTGGAACTGTTTTGGCTGAAAAGAAGCTAGACCCATGACCGAGTTGACCATGAAAAGCGAAAAGTTTATATGGAGTCTTAAGTGTGAAAAGAGCTTCCAAGAATTGAAAAGACGTTTGACAAGTGTGGCTGTATTAGCCCTACCAAATGGAAAGGATAGTTTTGTGGTGTACACAGATGCTTCTAAGAAAGGTTTGGGATGTGTTTTAATGAGAAATGACAAAGTGATAGAATATGCATCTAGGAAATTGAAACCGCATGAAGGAAATTACCCGACTCATGACTTGGAGTTAGCGGCTATAGTATTTACTTTGAAGAAATGGAGACATTACCTGTATAGAATGACATTCGAGATTTTTGCTGATCACAAGAGCCTTAAGTATTTGTTTTCTCAAAAGGAGCTGAACTTGAGGCAACGTAAATGGATGGAATTTTTAGAAGACTATAATTGCATGATAAAATACCATCCAGGAAAGGCCAATGTAGTGGCAGATGCTTTAAGTCGTCAAGTGCAAGTGGCTGGATTGATGATTAAGGAATTGCACTTGTTAGAAGAAATTAGTTATTGGAATGCTCGACTGAAACCGAGGAAAGTAATTCTTGGGAACATTGTAGTGAATTTCACTTTGTTGGAACGTATTAAAGAAGCCCAGGAGAACGACACCGAGGTGCAAAAGTGGTTGGAAAATATCAAAAAAGATAAAAGTCAGATTTGAAAAGTTTATATGGAGTCTTAAGTGTGAAAAGAGCTTCCAAGAATTGAAAAGACGTTTGACAAGTGTGCCTGTATTAGCCCTACCAAATGGAAAGGATAGTTTTGTGGTCTATGCAGATGCTTCTAAGAAAGGTTTGGGATGTGTTTTAATGCAAAATGACAAAGTGATAGAATATGCATCTAGGAAATTGAAACCGCATGAAGGAAATTACCCGACTCATGACTTGGAGTTAGCGGCTATAGTATTTACTTTGAAGAAATGGATACATTACCTGTATAGAATGACATTCGAGATTTTTACTGATCACAAGAGCCTTAAGTATTTGTTTTCTCAAAAGGAGCTGAACTTGAGGCAACGTAGATGGATGGAATTTTTAGAAGACTATGATTGCATGAAAAAATACCATCCAGGAAAGCCCAATGTAGTGGCAGATGCTTTAAGTCGTCAAGTGCAAGTGGCTGGATTGATGATTAAGGAATTGCACTTGTTAGAATAAATTAGTTATTGGAATGCTCGACTGAAACCGAGGAAAGTAATTCTTGGGAACATTGTAGTGAATTTCACTTTGTTGGAACGTACTAAAGAAGCCCAGGAGAAGGACAGCGTGGTGCAAAAGTGGTTGGAAAATATCAAAAAAGATAAAAGTCAGATTTTAACTTGGGAACGAATGGTATATTGAGATTTCAGAATCGGATAGTAGTGCCAAAGGATGAAGGACTTAAGAAGGAAATCTTGGAAGAGACATACCGATCAAAGTTTATGGTACACCCTGGAGGTAATAAAATGTACCAAGACTTGAGGAGTCTGTATTGGTGGGAGAACATGAAGAAAGAAATTGCCCAATTTGTCTAGACCTATTTGGTTTGTCAACAGGTTAAAACTGAACATCAGAAACCATCAGGACTTCTACAACATTTGGAGATATCTGAACGGAAATGGGAGAACATCACTATGAATTTTATATCAGGATTACCAAGGACACAAAGAAGCCATGATGCTATTTGGGTGATAGTGGATAGACTATCCAAAACGACTCATTTTCTGCCGATTAATATGAAATACCCATTGGAGAAGTTAGCTAAGTTGTACTTGGATGAGATTATCAGGTTACATGGAATACCTGTAAGTATCGTATCCAATAGAGATCCAAGATTTGTTTCGAGATTCTGGCAAAAGATGCAGGAAGTGTTGGGGACTAAATTGAATTTTAGTACTACTTACCATTCCCAAATTGATGGACAATCTGAGAGCACAATTCAAACTCTTGAGCATATGTTGAGAACTTGTGTGTTGGATTTTGGAGAGAGTTGGAATAAATTTTTGACATTGGTGGAATTTGCCTATAATAATAGCTTCCACTATTCTATTCAAATGGCTCCGTATGAAGCACTTTATGGTCGAAAGTGTAGGTTTCCGATTTGTTGGGATGAAGCAGGTGAACGAAGATTTTAGACCCAACTACAGTGCCTTGAATTGAGAAAACTAATGAGAAAGTAAAGTTGGTACGCTAGAGGATTCAGACCGCTCAAAGTCGTCAAAAGAGTTATGCAGATAATCGGAGGAAGGACTTAAAATTTGCGATTGGAGATTTAGTATTTCTTAAGATTACACCTCTGAAAGCAAGTTTAAAGTCTGGGAAGGGAAAGAAGTTACACCCGAGGTTTGTAGCACCTTATAAGGTTATCCAACGCGTGGGAAATGTAGCGTATATGTTGGAATTGCCACCGAGTCTGTCTTGGATCCATAATATTTTCCACGTATCCATGTTTAAGAAATATCATCCAGACCCTTCTCATATTTTGCAATAAGAAAGTATTGAATTTGATGAGACATTGACCTATGAGGAGAAACCGGTAAAGTTTCTGGATAAGAAGGTGAAAGAATTGAGAAATAAGTGGATACCTTTAGTAAAAGTTCTCTGGAAGAATCATGGAATAGAGGAAGCCACCTGGGAAGTCGAAGAAGCGATTCGAGAAAAGTATCCAGACCTATTCGCAGATCAACGTAAATTTCAAGGGGGAGAGGATGTGAGGACTCGCAAATTTTCTTATTTTAAATTACTATTACGAGTTCATTTAAATATTTATTTGGTCGTTTATTTCGAATATTTTATTTCAACCTCTTTACATGGAATTATGACTTACTCATATTTTTAAAGTGACTTGTTTCAAAATTTAATTTTTGAAACTCGTTAAGTAAAAATAGTGAATGCGCGTTTGGAGACAATAATCGATTCGAGAGTACAATGAGTTTAGAAAATTGGAGACTTATACATTAGTTTTAAAATAGATATTTTTACGTTTAACTACTCAAATATTAGTTAGTAATACCATCAGTATAAGAGTTTCTTAGAAATTTCGCCGTACCGCGCGCAAAACGAAAGTTCGTGTATATCGAGATGGAGTGATTAATTGGAGATTTAAGAAATTTATTCTAGACTATTAAGAGTGAATAGTATGAATGGAAGTGCATGTGCACTAGTGAAATAAACTCGAGAGGAATCGAGCATAAAACGCGTGCGAGTAAGAGTTGACTTTTGAGCCAATTTGAACCACATATTTAAGCTTCTCAAGGAAGCTTCATTTTCAACAAACACACCCTTTCTCTTCACTCTTAGCAGCCGGCCACAAGGATGAAGAAAGAACCAATATTTCTTCTTCATTTCACCACTCAAATCTCACCCAAATCACTTCAAAATTTACACACACTTTGCAAATCACTTGGAGATCAACCTAAGCTAGGAAAAGGGCTTGCTTCTCACGATTTTCTTTAGCTTCCAAGGACCAAAATTTTCTGCCTTAGTCATCTACAAAGGTAAACAACGATCAACCTCTTAAAACTTGGTTTATGGAAGTTATCTTGCACTTGTAGGCTCATAAATTTATGTGCGTAGCGTTATATTGTTGGAAACTTGTGAGTGAGCTCTATGAAATCCCACAATGGCTTGATAAACTGATTTGATGAGATTTGATGTTATTTATGTTGGATTAGTACTTAATCTAGTGAAAATAAGTTGTATTGTGGAAGAGAGTTCAAAGGAAGTAAAAAGGAAATTTTTATCGTTTCTGCCCTCGCTATTGCTGTGCACTTTGGTGCACGCTTTTGTGGTCCAATTGACTTGTTTTTGATGTAGATATGTTGTATAGGTTGTGTGGAATGTTTTCACAAAAAATTACATAATTTGGATGGGTAAATGTTGAGATTTCGAAAATTTACCAAAGCTGGAAACAGGTGTCCAGAGTGCTCTGGCAGTGATTTTTATTCGGCCATAACTCTTTGCTCCGATGTCGAAATCGAGTGCTGTTTGCGACATTAGATACTAGACACTTCCAGTTTTCTAACGGTATAAAATACATGCCCTGATTCCACCTGAGTGAGCCTTACCAACCTTATAAATTTTCCTATTATGTTTCTCATTTGTACTGGAAGCCCTGTTTTGAGCTGCGATTTGATGCTCAAATATGAACTAGTTGTGGACAGAATTTTAAAATGATTCCTTCTAAGAAATTGTATCTTATAAATTTAGTTTTCAACGTCATTGACCACGCTCAATTCTGAGTTGAATTGAGTGAGTTGTGGCCAGATTTCAGAGCTGTCTTTGTGAAAGAAAACCCTAATTCTGGACTGATTTATAGCTAATCTTGATTTGGGACTTGTTGTTTTGAAATTCTTGGGTTAATCACCTACCAAATACATCTTAGATGTTTCTTAGACATTGTCTACACAAATGGACCATGTTTGAGAAGATTTCATTTGCCAAATGTTTAGAAAAAGGAAAATTTACATACAAGGTAGATTTGCCTTGAAAACTCGTGGGACTTTAATGATTTTGTTAACCGACTTCCCGTACGAATTTTTCTATGAAATTTGACAGAGTAATAGCTTTTATATGGAAGTATAATCATCCCAAATTTGGTGCCATTTCGAGTCCATTTCGATTCTCAATCAAAGATTCAAAGTCTATGTTTTAAACCTGGAAATTAGCCTAACCGTCTCACTTTTTTAGCAACTTTGAACTACTATATCTTGGAGCTCAAAACTCCGATTCTTGTTCTGCTTATTGTGTTTTAAAATTTGATTGTAAATCTAATTGAGTTTCAAATTTGACAGGCTAGTTCACATTCTATGAATTTTACCGAATTTTCAAAATTGGCCAAAAACCAACCCCGAAACTGTCTCGATAGCTTAAAACAGTAACTTTTGAGCCAAATTTTGAATGTCTTCTGTTTGGAATCATGGAAAAATGTCTTCTAGGAATTTTTAGTAATTTGGAAGAGGTTTCCAACGGTACCAAGTTTGCCAATTTTGGACTTGTAGAGAGTGAAATACGATTTTCCCAAGATTGTTTGACAAATCCGAAATTTCCAAACTTAAAGGAGATTGAGTTTTTAGAACTCATCTTTTTCCTTCGATATCACTTAATCGTTTTACACTTGGTTTCTAAAATGGAAATCAGATTTCGCTTGTGTTTTAAAATCCCAATTTTGAGTCTCGATTTACGAGTAATTAAAGCTCATTTTCGTGAAATTTTCTTAGATTGTATAAGTGTGCAATCTTTCTTGATAATTGGGGTTTATAAGTGATATTTCATTATTAATTGCTCAGGTACTCAAGAGGACTTTCAAGAGGATCTCACGGGAGACGTCTAAAACAAACACTTGTACTTGCTTCTTGATTACTTGGTGAGTGTCAAGTGTTTGAGTACTTGATACATGCTTACATATTATAAATGATTAGAGATTTTGAAAATGAAGTCGAGTGCATACTTTACCGCACTCATTCTCATTTGAAATGAATGATCCATGATTGAATTGCTTGAAATGAAATGAATGACTCATGAATGACTTGATTGAATGAAACGAATGATTGAATGCTTGAATGAAATGAAATGGTATGTTATGACTGCATACATCGCTGGAGTGAATCTCCTCGACTCACACATATTACATGGGGGATGCCCAAACTCATAGGCTGACCTTGGGACTCGAGCCGGCATGGGCTTGGTCGGGAACCTCGGTGAGCCATGAGAATTACCAGATAAGCTTGATCTATTGGAGAGATCTCGCTTGGCATACTCGTGGAGTATCGCCTTATAAATGTCGTGCGAGCCCGGTGCGGTGTACGGTGGACGGACATGAGAAGTAAGTGGAGATCTATGGATTGGAAATATCAACCCGGTTGACATTGTGGGAAGATATACGAATGAGATTGGCAAAGCAAGTGGAAATTAGCTCCTGAGAGCTACCATATCCTTGAATTGTTTCTATTTACATTTCACTGGAATTGTTTATTACTCGTATATTATCGTTTTCCTGTTGATTGGGATTGTTATGTGGACAACGTACTTGCATGTGTGTTCTTGACCTCACGAGCTATTGCTCACCCCGTAGATTTATTTTCCTTAACAGGAATGGATGGAGTGAAACTTGGTGGAACCCCTTTTGGTGTACTTTTGTATTAGGGTTTCAAATGTAATGGACTAGACTTTTGGCGGTTGTATATAGTTGGGAATTGATGTATCTTTTGGGTATCCTGATGTAAGATTGGATATTATTTATAAAAGTTTCCGCACTTATTGTACTTTGGCTTGTCGTTTTGGGATACTATTGTATTAAACTTGAACGGAAATTGTACCGAGCCCTAGCGAGAGTTGGACATGCTTCCCGCGGGTACTCTTTGGTTCGCCTTAGGGAGAAGTAGGGGCGTCACAGAAATGGAGTGAGATTTTAGGGGTTTTCTTCACCATTTGCATTTTAGTCATCAACATACAAGTTTGAGGTAACAAATCATCACCAAATTTTGTCCTTTGAATTTTGCCATATTTCACTTTTTCTAATTTTTGGGCAATTTTGAATTTCTTAAATTTGTAAAGTTTGATATTTTCCATTGTACTTGTTGAGGTTATTCATGATTATTGGTGATGATTAACTTATGGACTTGTGATTATTTGGTGAATTTAGTGATTTTTAGTTAATTTTGGGGATTAATGTGACTAGATAATTATAATTTCTTGAGTTAATTAGAATGGAGAAAATTTTATGAGATAGATGAGTTGCTTTAAAATATTTATATGCTAAATTTATGCTTAATTTGCTAACTTCTTAATTTTTGACATGTCTATTCTAGAATTTTTGGTAAATGGTAAATTAATGACCTTTTTAAACCTAAAAATCATGGTCAATGTGCTATTTAGCATTTAATTATGTTTATTTAGGTCATTCAGATATGAGTGAGTTGTGTGTTTTCTTAGTTGTTTCCTCTCATTATTTAGACATTATTGCTTATTGCACTCATATGTGTCATTTTGGAGAAATTATAAGAGCACTTGTTAATAGTAAATCTTGGTATTGACTTATGGTGTTGATTGATACTTATTATGTAAGTAAGTTAATGAGTTTGCCTCTTTAAAGATAAGGATAAATATGAATGAGTGTTCGTTATCCTTTATTTAACAATGTACATATTTAATGAAGTTAATGTTTAATAGTTCTATAAAGGTACAATGGCTTGCACTAAGAAAGTTGGGGTGAAGTCTCCACCTTCCAAGAGAAAAGGAGAAGCTTCTACATCTACTTCTAGACTACAGTGTACAAAAAGAAAAGCAAGTAGACGAATTGTGCTTGAAGATGAACCATCATCAGAAGAGGAGATTCAACAACAAATAGAAGAAGAAGAACAACAAGGGGAACAAGAGGAGCAAATTCCATATGATGAGTCGCGCTTCATCTACGTCGAAAATGAAGTTTGGTATAATTCTCGAAGGGGAGCTAAGGTGTTGATGAAGAAGGATGTCACTCCTGATGTTGAGGAAGCTACCATATCAAGGCCTACTTTGCTAAATTGGGATGGAAGAATTTCTTCAAAAACCCAAACATTTATTATGAAGAACTTGTCTGTGAATTTTATGCAAATGTGGAGGGCAAGCAGTCTTTTCACTTTGACATGGAAGAAATTACAAGTACAGTACGAGGAACTAGCGTCCGAATCCATAGAGTTCATTTGCAAAGCCTTCTTCAAGTTTTTGACATTGGATATAAGGTTAATTTGAAGAAAGCATTTAAACCTTGCGATTTGGACTCATGGAATATGCTAGACGCACTTATACGTTTGAGAGTTGAGTACAAGTCCACTCGCAAAAGTGGGCGATATTCCGTACTAACTTCGTCATTTCCGGAGTCACGTCATCTTCTTATTTACCTATTTGCCTCTAACATTATTCCAAGAGCAAGTGATACCAATGAAACGCACACAAGCGATATTTATTTCTTGGACAAAATGGAGCATGGTTTGGGCAACATCCAAGGTATTCCATTGGGAAGTATTATCACCAACCACATGTGGGTTGTGGTTTGTAGTAATGCTGTCAAACATGCCTTCCCATATGCTCGCTTTTTGACCTTGATATTTCAAAGGGTTGGAATTGATTTCTCTAATGCTACCCCTACATGCCTCATGAAGAAGGACATCTTTACATTAGATTTTTGCAATTTTTTTTTGAAGATCAAAGACATGGGTGGCCCTTCGACTCAATGAGACATTCGGCAAGAGGAAGAAGCTGAAATTGCACGTCTTGAAGAAGGTCAAGATGTTGACACAACTGCCCAACCGGTCTCAATCGATCCCACCTCTTCATGTCCTCCATCATCACCTCAAGACACTCGTTCTTTTCTCAAAAAGATGATGGATAAGCTTTTTCATATCAAGGCCGAAGTGAAGAAGAGTCGAAAAGAGCATAAATGGAACTTCGAACTTTTTCGTCGCATTGAGGCTAAACTTGGCATTGAAACTCCACTGACTCCATCTTCTTCACCTGATCAGGTGGCAACTTGAGGGAGTACTCATTACCATCAACCCTGTCCATTTTCCCAATTTTGCATGTTTTCTTTATCATTGCCTTTAGTCTTCACTTTTGGTAGTTTTTAGTATTTTATTACTCCTTTTTGTATGAAATCATCCAAGTGTTCTTCACTTATGTTGTCGTATAGTGCTTCAGACTTTTTAAGGTTGGAAATTCATCACTTGACCATGGATTTTGATAGCGCAAGTTCAACAAGGGAATACTACTCTCTCTTACTTTCGTTATTTTTTCTTTCTCACATTGAGGACAATGTGAAGTTTAAGTGTGGGGGAGGAAAATAATTGGCTTGATATTTTATACCATGTGATGATATTTTGTGGATTTAAATGCATTAGCAATGTTGGAATTGTGTTTGAAAAAATTGCCATGTGGAAAATTTTCTTGAATTTGGGTTTGTTGGCAAGGAGTTTCATCCAGTTATAAGGGGAAACTCTGTCAAATTTTTTTAAAAATTTCACTATGGCCCAAAAATTCTTCAAATTTTTACAATTTTATTTAAAAAAATTTGTTCCAACTTTAAGTGCTCTAATTTTTTCACTTGTTAAAACTTTATATGTATTTTGAAAGAATTAGTCCTCATTTGACTTGGAATTGGTTATTATGCAATTGAAATTTTTGCATTTTAGAAAGTATATCCTATAAAATGGAGAAAATTATGCCTATAATTTTGCATGTTTAATAAGATTTCTCCTCTTTATTTAATTTTGCAAGTAAGTGATTGATATAGTCAATAAAAATTATACTCTTCCTTTGATTATTCTTATATATTTGCTACAAGGGAATGTCTATCTATTGTCTTTTACTTTAGAAAAAAAAGAAAAAAAAAGAGAAGAAGAATAAGAGTTTTTGTTCTACTCCAATTATTCTTGTACCGAGTAACCGGAAGTTGGCATTTACAAATGTTGAGACTCGTGTAAAAAGGTACTTGAATTGATAGTATGAGTAGCAATTTAAATAAGTGAAATGTTGAGTAACTGAAACTCTTCACCTAAAAATGTCGACTTTCACATCAAAAGGCATTTTCACTATTTGAGTAAAAATTAGCATGAATAAATCCCTCTTAGTTGTGAAATTTGAAAAAAAGATGATTGAAGGAGAAGGATAGCTATAAATTGACTATTTGATTTGCTTGTTTATGAAATTAGGTTAATGTGAGAGATTAAATTTAACTTATTAAAATTAGGATATAATTATCTTTCCTTTGCTTAATATTATGAGTATTTAGTGTAATTTAAATGATTGTATAATGAGTGTTTGTCAGGTCATGAGGAATTAAATTTGAAAAGAGTGCATATATTATTTCACCGCTTGAAACATTGTCGTTGATTGTTTGAGGACAAACAATGATTCCAGTGTAGGAGAGTTGATAAGTGACTAATTTGAACTATATTTGAATGACATTTTATGTTATTTTTAATCATTTTGGCAATATTATAGGAAGAAAATAGATTATTTTGGCTATAATTAGTTTAAAATGCTCTTAAGTGTTTAAATGAGGTTTATATCTCTTTTTACTTGCATTTTGTCCATACTTTTTATAGGAGTTGGAAATAGACTTCATTTGGATGAAAAAGGAAAGTTGACAATTTCGATACATTTTCTTATTTCGACTATAACTTGAGCTACAATAATCAAATTGAGATGATTCTTTAACCATTTTGAAAATAAGAGATAGATCTACAATTTATATGAAGACATCAAAATCCAGTTTAAAGGTTTTCTAGGTCAAAAAGCCAAATTATAGTAGCCAATTTCTATGGTCGAAGCTAAAACTAGGCATTGAGCAATTAAGGGTATTTAAGTCATTTTTCAGCCTACACAAATCCAAATGAGGTGATTCTTGATGTATTGGAAAATTAACTCAAAGGTCTATGTTTTGATCAAGAGTTAATTCAAATTCTATCATCAAGAGAAGTTCAGTTGAAGTTGATGCAAAATTTGAATGACCTTGAATACTGAACAGAAATTGAGAAGCAAAGTAGGGGAGCAATCCGGCCGGATTCTGGTCGGATTCTTGGCCAGATTCTGGTAAAAAATGGCTGCTCTCCACTTGTACAACTTGTTTCCTCCTCCAATAATTCACAACTATTGATGGACGTGTAACAACTATTTTGTAGCTGTAAAAATGATGTTTGAAGCCTCATTTCTTGACTAAATTCATCTATAAATAGCCATGGTATTGCAAGACTCAGGAGAGTTTGGAGAGTGCAAGAAATACTACAAAAATGTAGTTCTTACATTTTCTTAGTATTAGGTTTGTATAATATAGGCTAGTTTAACTAGTTAATCCATCCTTCTTGTTTATTAGTTATGTAAATATGAAGAAGGACATAAAGATGAAGGAGATGAACTCATGTGACAAGGGTTACATTTCTTTCCAAACTCTTTATCTTTTGTACTTGATTCTATTGTTTAGTTAATACACAAGTTTGGATTCTATGTTTATTTTGTGTTTCTAAAGTTTATGCCTTGGGTTTGGTTGAACTTTCTATGATTGTTAGTGTTTATTATTTGGCTACTTGATGCTATTATTTTTGAACAAATTATTTAGCACTTTAACTCTTTAAATCTTGATTAACTTGGTGCCATTAAATGTTGACGAGCACGGGGTATATATATATCAATTAGCTCATCCATAGTCAAGTTTTACATTTATAAATTTCTAAATACCCCACACGCTATTTTTCGCAAGTATACGAGTCATGATTGAGTATAGGATATTAAGGGTTAAACCTACAGAGAAAATTTTCAATTACCGGTAATTTTAGAACTTCTTTATTATTTAGACTATCATAAGTGCAAGAAATTGAATATATACTATAAACACGAAGTAAGAGTAATAAAAATAACATTAGAAAGTTTCTAGAGATATGAAATTCCTTACTACTCTTACAAATTAAATTACTAGTTAAGTGAATGCTGTTATCTTGATTAGTTATGGCGTAATTTCCTAATGTATATGAAACCTACTCTCATAGTAAATCAATTATATTTGTAGCTAAACCATACCTACTCTTGTAGTTACGAAATTAATTGCAAGCTCATTTCTTCTATGAAATTGCATGAAACAAGTAACTAAAGCCACAAAAGTGCTCCTCTACTCTCATGAGTGAACTCCCTATATTTATCACTTTTTTGAACTACTGTTAAATTCTAATTCTCATTACAAACTTAACACCTTAAAATTATCACAATTAATGGCCAGTTAATCATGATTAGAAAAGCAAAAGTGATAAATAATTTGAACAAAATAATATCATCAAATAACCAAATAAACATCACTAACAAGATATAGAAAGTTCATCCATACTTTAGGCATAAACTTTAACTAAACATAAAGAGCAAACACCAAACTTGTATTATAGTTAAACATGAAATCAAATATAAAAGAGAAAGTGATAGGAGAGAAGTCACCCTTGTCACATGAGATTTGAAATCTCCATCTATGCTCTTCGAATCTTCATCCAAATCTAACTACAAATACAAGATGGATAAACTACTCTAACTATACTAATCTACCCTAACTAATGAACTAAGGAAATTCTAGTGAAGACTACATTTTTGGTGAGTTTCTCTAGCTTTCCAAAATTGTGAAAATGTTCTTCCAAGACTGCTATTGATAGAAAATTCAAGCTCAAGGTGAGTTGTTTCTTGGTTGGCAAAGTAGGCTTTTGAACTCACTAAGAGTTGTTTTCCAAGTTTTCACACTCTTCTTGTTCAAATATAGCCGAAATTCTGAGTTGTAGATGAGTTGGAAAGATTGTGTGAATAAAGAACAAGTTGCAGAGTAAATTGCAACAGAAAATGAAGAATACACAACCTTGAATATGCGACTTTAGGTCGTGTATTGTACCCCATGTAAGGATCGAAGACAATATAAGAGAGGGGTGAATTAGGTTATTTAAAATCTAACTAGATTATGAGACATTTCTTTTGTTCAATATGAAATTTATCATCTTTTCTAGGTGATCACACAATGAATCAATCAATGAAGGAACAATATCACTTGAAAGAAGTAGAAGAGATATGCAATTTAAGAATCATAAGATAATAATCAATAAATAAGAAGAGAAGAGTTGGAAACCAATTGACTACCAAACTACTCTTGAGCTTGAAGATCAATTCATAAAGCAAGTTTCTTCAAGTTGATAAAATTCAACCAATCTTGTGTACAAAGGAAGGCTCACTTCCTCCTTGCCCTAATCTTCACTCGATCAAGTTAGAAAATTTTACTATACCTCAGGACAACCCTCACAGAACTACACTATTGAAGTATTAACTCACAAATGAAAAGTTTACACTGAATTTCACACCACCAAGACTACAAATCTTTCTTGGAGAGTGTTTTCTAACTAAAACTACTCTATATCTTTTGTTTCTTCAATGTGCATAAGTTATTTGAAATTACTGACCATGCTCTATTTATATGAGACCAAGAAAGTGCTTCATTAATACTTTCAACGGATAAAAAGTAGCTGAAGAGTCAACTAACGTTAGGAGGATCGAACGTCCGATATTACCGTTGCTTGCGTCCGATAGCAGATAGAGAGTTTGAAGAATTCTATCGAAAATCCGGTACTTCCGATGCTTGCGTCCGATAGCAGACATAGAGTTTCTATTGAATGTCCGGTATTGTCTTTGTGAGTGTCCGATAGCTTTCGTCTTCCTTTATCTTCTTTCAATTGCTCTTATTTTTGAATCAAATTGCTTCAGAATTGAAAAGATTTCTTATTAAAAAGATATTAGTATTATCTAATTATTTTGTAAACATCAGAAGACAGGGATCAAGATCAACATTCTCCCCCTTTTTGATGATGACAAAATAATGGATGATAAAAAAAATGAGCGAAAGCTCCCCCTCACTCATAGCATCCAAAACCATTAAGTACCAATATAATATCTCAAAAGAAATCCCCCTTGCACACAGCATTATAACCAGCATCCATTTAGTAATTTCTCCCCATTTTTTTCATCATAAAATTAAATAGTAATTGCCATAAAAAATAATAATAGCTGCAACCATCATCAGTCAATAATCAAAAGAGACAAAAAATAACAATGAACATCAATGAGACCAATATTTATATCAAATGAAATCCATTAATCATTCAACAAACATCAAAGAAAACTCAATTCAGAGTATCAGAAGCATCAAAACAAAATTACAAAAGAACATTGAAAATGCATTCTAATATGAAGTCCAAATGACCTTAGAGTGCCTAAAGTATGATCACAAAATTTTGAAAAGTCAGAACATTTAAATTTCGAACCATTGTCACTTATAATTTTAACAATATTCAAACCAAGCAATTTTTGAACTTTTACAAATAGGGAAACGAAATTTTTTTGAAAGCATCATCTTTGTGAGTAAGAAAAATCATCCAAATGTATTTAGAATAATAATGACTAAACAATATCTCTTACTACCCAAATTAGTAATTTGTGTAGGACCAAACAAATCAAGATGTAAAAGCTCCAATGGTCTTGAGGTAGAAACACATGTTTTAGATTTAAAAGAGATTTTGATTTGTTTTTCAAATTGACAAGTATCACAGATTTTATCTTTTTCAAACTTAATTTTTGACAAATCTCTAACAAGATCCTTTTTAAAAATTTCTTTTAACAAATTCATGTTGAAATGACAAGACCTTCTATGCCGCAACCAAAAATTTTCATTTGAAACTTTAAGACATTGAAGGTTAGAGGAAAAAATATTTTCAAGAATCACAATATAGATGTCATTGAATCTTTTTCCTTTGAAAATGATGTTAAATTTTGAATTAAGAACTAAGCACTCATGTTTCTTGAATAAAACAAATAAATTTCTATCACATAATTGACTAACACTTAGCAAGTTATAATTCAAATTGTCAACCAAAAGAACATTATGAACAAGAATCTCACCAATCTTACCAATATCTCCTACTCCAATTGGTTTAGTTTTCATGTCATCTCCAAATGTCACTTTGTCACTAGATTTTGGCTTCAATTTGAGTTGTGATGGATCATCGGTCATATGTCTTGAACATTCACTGTCTATGAACCACTTTCATTCCTTAATGTTATTCACTAGGTTCACCTATTCAAGAGTTCAAGAACTAATATTTGGTACCTTTTAATTTTTGGGTCCTTGAGAGTTAGTATCATGTCTAACTATCTACATGCATTTCATGCCCCTTCTCATGTTCTTTCTCACATAGCAATTGCTTTTCATATGACCTTTTTGACAACAAAAATTACATATAACCAACAAGTTATTTGCATAAATAGGTTTAATAAATCTTACTTGTCTTCTCTTATAAATAGCAAAATCATTTACACCAGAATTTATCTTCTTCTCATAAGTGCCAAGATGAGACTTTGTTCCATTTCCTTGCAAGTAGTTTTGTTTCTTATATTAGAGAAACTCATTTAGATTATCCATTTTTTTTTTCAAATCACCTTGTTCCTCTTTGAACATCTCACAAAGCCTTGTTTTTCTATCAAGTTTATTTTGTAAATCAATCTCATTCTTTTTCAAAAAATCATTTTCAGTTTTCAGCTTCTTGTTTTCTTGAAAAAGGTATGTATTATCCTGAAGAAGAAAACTAATTCGTATTTTAATTCCTAATTTCTAGCATAAGATTCTTTCAAGCTATCATGCAATTTTTTCAATAAAAAATTCAAGATCATCATCAGTTTCATCATTACTTTCAAATTGAGAGTTACAAGTGTTACCTCATTATCTCCAATGACCATAAAAGCCAATTGAGCAGATTTTTCTTCTTCTTCAATTTCACCATCGGAGTTGTACTCATTTTATATGAATTGAAATTTGTTGAAATTTGATTTTTTTTCCTTTTTTTAACTTTTTCATTGGACACTCACTCATGTAGTGTCCAAGTTAACCGTATTCATAGCATTTGTTACCTTGCTTTTTGTTGGCCTCTAGCTTTCCATTGTTTCCTGCATTGTTGAATTGATTGGGATTTGAATTGTTAGATCCTCCTTTTCTGAATCTCCTTTTGTCGAGGATTCTCTTAAAACTTTTTGTGATGAGAGTTAGGTCATTGTCATCAACATCCATATCTTCACCATCCAACAAAATCGAGTCCTCTTCATCTTGAGATGCTTTTAGAGCAATGCTCCTTTTTACTTTTGCATCTTTTTCTTCCTGTACCTTGGCCTTAAGTTTCAACTCATAAGATGTTAGTGAGTTTATGAGAGATTCAATAGGTATTAAATTCAAATCTCTTGCCTCTTCAATAACAGTAACTTTACTCTTCCAATTTGTAGATAAAGCATTCAAGATTTTTCTATTTTTTCTCTCCTAAGAAGTATTCCTTATCAAGAACCTCTAAATCCTTAATAAAATCATTAAATTTACAATATATTTTGTCAATATCTATATGAGATTCCATCTTAAATGACTCATATTTAGTGACTAAGATAGATTTCTTTTGTTCTCTAACATTCTCACTACCTTCATGAATTTCTCTCAATTTGTCCCAAATTTCTTTAGCTGACTTACAGCCTTTGACTCTAATAGATTCATTTGAGTCTAAAGTACTATCTAACACAGTCATAACTTTTGCATTTAAGGTAAGATGAGTTCTATCCTCTGCAGTCAATTCATTTTTTATTTTTGGTCTAAGCCTATAAGTATTTTCATCTACTATTGAGGCATCATATGGACCTTTATTAACAATAAATCACAATTCAATGTCAATCGATTTCAAGAAAATAATCATCCTTTCCTTCCAACTCACGTAGTTGGATCCATTAAACATTGGAGGTCTAGTGACAGATTGTGCTTCAAAAAATATGGCATTATTGGTTGTCATTTTACTCCAAAGTCGCTTGAGCTTAATCTCTAGGAGGCCAAACTCTGAAACCAATTATAAGGATTGAAGACAACCTAAGAGGGGAGTGAATTAGGTTATTTAAAATCTAATCAGATTATGAGACAATTTTGTTGTTCAATATGAAATTTGCCCTCTTTTCCAAGTGATCACACAATGAATCAATCAATGAAGGAACAATATCACTTGAGAGAAGTAGAAAAGATAATCAATAAATAAGAAGAGAAAAGTTACAAACCAATTGACTACCAAACTCCTCTTGAGTTTGAAGATCAATTCATAAAGCAAGCTTTTTCAAGTTGATGAAATACAACCAATCTTGTGTACAAAGGAAGGCTCACTTCCTCCTTACCCCAAGTTTCACTCGGTCAAGTTAGGAAGTTTTACTATCCCTCAGGACAAAGCTCACAGAGTTTTATTATTGAAGTATTCACTTACAATGAACTTTACACCACCAAAACTACAAATCTTCCTTGAAGAGTGTTTTGTAACTAAAATTGCTCTATATCTTTTATATTTTCAGTGTGCAAAAGTTGTTTGAAATTACTGACCATACTCTATTTATATGAGACCAAGAAAGTGCTTCATTAATGCTTCCAACGGATAGAAAGTAGCTGAAGAGTCAACTAGCCGTTGGGAATATCGGACGTCCGGTACTACTGTTGCTTGCGTCCGGTAGCAGATAGAGAGTTTGAAGGATTCTATCGGACGTCCGATACTTCCGTTGCTTGCGTCCGATAGCAAGCGGAGAGTTTGAAGGATTATCTCAATTCTATCGGACGTCTGGTACTTTCAATGCTCGCATTATCTCAATTCAATTGGACGTCTGGTACTTTCAATGCTCGCATTATCTCAATTCAATTGGACGTCTGGTACTTTCAATGCTCGCATCCGATAGCAGACAGAGAGTTTCTATCGGACGTCTGGTACTGTCTTTGTGAGCGTCCGACAGCTTTCGTCTTCCTTTATCTTCTTTCAATTGCTCTTGTCTTTGAATGAAATTGCTTCAGAATTGAAAAGATTTCTTATTGAAAAGATATTAGTATTATCCAATTATTTTGTAAACATCAAAAGACAGGGATCAAGATTAACATCCCATGTTTTCTCCTTTGCAAGTTTGTACTTTTTGGGCAAAATTCACCCTTGCTTTGTTTTTGGTCCAACTTCAACTAATATTTTCTCGATAATGGAGGATGAACTAGCTCTTGTGTAAAATATGAAAGTTGTATCCCTTTCCGTTAGATTTCCAATGCATCAAGAATCATCCAACTTAGAGCTTTGTGGACCACAAAATGTCCAAAATACCATCAAGAACTCTATTTCAGCTTTCAACAATGAAAATATACTTCTGTATTTCAATATTTTGACTAGAAAAATGATTGAATCGGACTTCAACATCTTCATACCAAATATACATCTATCTCTTAAATTCAAAATGGTATAAGAATCACCTCAATCTGATACTTGTAGCTCAAGATATTGCCAAAATACAATAAGGTGTCAAAGCTGGAAAACTTGCATTTCATCCTTTGAGTATTTTGCACTTCATGTCTTCTTTTTATCACTTCAAACCATCAATAATCATCTAATTCTCTTTTCAATTCATTCCAATTGATGATTGAATTATTAAACTTACAAAAACATGAAGTTTTCACCATTAAAATCCATAGAAATGCAATTTTTACACTTTAAACCACAACATACATATTTTCACTAGAAACTTAGTTAATTAGTTGTAAAAGTAGTTAAAAACACCAAAACTAAATAATAAAACACACTAAAAACATGTAAAATATGTACTTATCAATTGTGATTATCCAAAGGTCTTGTTTTTTCAATGAAAATTGAGATTTAACACTAGTTCAAGAAGTGCTAAACCTAGGGAGGTCACTCACGAAAGTAGAGGTACACCTTTGAGCCTTTAGTGACTTGTTTCATGTAATTTCATAGAAGAAATGAGCTTGTAGTTAGTTTCATAACCACGAAAATAGGTATGAATTAACTATAGATATAGTTGATACACTGGCTGATTTGAATCTCTTTGGAGAAGGAGATTCGCGACCCAAGATCACTTGTTGGATTTGTGATCGGCGAACAAGACGGTAGCAGCGAAAACCCTACGACTAATCCCCGTGACTACGAACTTGTTGATATTATCTTAATCTATAATCAAACGAATTAGCGAATCTCAGGCAAGTGTAGAAGGCGCCACAATTCAAGTGCGATTCTTGAATTGATAAGTTGAACAAGAACACTAGAGTATAACTCTAAGTTGTTCAAGGTTTACTTGAAAGCTATGGAGAAAATTCTCACACTAGATTTTTATGATAAAAGTGTCTAACTTCTTATTGATGTAATGTAGTGCCTTATATAAGCTACAAAATGAGAACCTAATCTAGTAAGGAAAGGAACTAAAGGTGCGCTGATATGGGCCCTAATAAGTGATGGAAACGGATACAGAAGCTACGGGCTCAACTCTCGACAGATAGGGCCTCATATGGGCTTTCCTTCCTAGGCAGCCCACCTTAACATATGATGAAGAACAAAATAGCAATCCTATCCTTGGCGATTCTACGTGCAACATGCACTTAGCCAATTATTCAAGCTAATCAAACTAATGTGGAAATAAATGAACTACTGAAATGGAAAAACTAGGGTTTGGCAAACCCTAGAACTCGTGTATAGTTTCAATGCTCAATACCGGACCTCAATCACCTTCACTAGGGTGTATGAATCCCTCAAAGGACTTGTGTATGGCCTGAACAAGTACATTGAGTTGTTCACGAAGTCTTTTTGCACGAGTCCTAGTTGTAGACACCGAATTTTTGGTGTAATTTCATTTTTAGTTTTTATTTGTCGTGTTCATTTTTAGTTTTTAGTTTCCAGTTTTATTTTTATTTTTAAGTTTTATCATAGAATTTGTTAAACAAGAAAAAGGAAAAAAAAAAGCATTCAAAAAATAGGTTTTTAGTTTTCTTGGAAAAATCATAAAAAAAAAAAAGAAAAAGGGAAATTTGTTCACAAAAATATGTTTATTTCTTTAAATTCAGCCTTTTTGCACTTTAGTTATTTTTATTAAGTTATTTTGAAAAAAAAAAGAGAAAAAAGGAAAAATGAAGAAAATTTGAAAAATGGACATTTTTGTTGTTTTTATTTATTTAGTTTGTTTTTTATTTATTTGTTTTCATTCTTATTATTATTACATGGTTTTTGTCATTTTGTTATTATTATTATTATTATTATTTATATTATGTATTTATTAAGTTGAAAAAAAAAAAAAAAAAAAAAAAAAGGATAGCCGCGGCAAGCTGCATTTGTAGCAGCTTGCAAGGAAAGTTTGGGACGGCTCCTTGGGCTGCAAATACAGAAGATGGCTGGGAGTGTTTAGGGTTGTGAGGTTTCCTGGTATAAATAGCAAGAGAGGGGACAGCCGCAACAGAGGAAAAAAGGGGAGCAAGAGGGAGAGTGGGCGGCTGCAAACAAAAAGGAAAAATCAGAAGCCGCAAGGGAGAGAGGGAGAGATTAAGAGCGGACAGAAAACAAAAGGAGTGAACGGCTGAAGAAGGAAGATGTTTGGGTAGAAGGAAAAGAAACCCATTATCGGGCTGACGAGATTTTGCTCTTAGATTAAAGCTTCAGCCGCCAAACCTGAGCTCCAACTTACGGCTCCTCCAACGCTAAGCATTCCTGGGGTAGCTCTCTTCTCATCAGTTAGGGTTCGTACGCCTCGCCTGGGGATTTTTGTGGAGTGTCTCAACCATAAGGCGCTGAAGGTAATCCTTTTGCCTTCTATCTCCCACGCAAAGCTCAGTTTCTTCCCGAATATGTTCATGAAAAAGCTTGCTGCGTTTTATTCCTTTTGCGGTTTTCATCTTAGAACAGCCCACCAGTTGAACTTTTGTTTCATGATTAGTTATCATGGCGTCTGTATTTGAGAGACAAATGTGACATATGATACCTTGGATTATGTGGTTGCAAAACTCTTAAAACTTGAGGGCATCGGGTAGAGTTTATCAAGATTGGGTTGCGTCCTTTCCTTTTGCATCTTCCGTATGTTTTTCTGATGATTTGGTGTTTATATTTGGTTTATATTAGTTAACATGTTTAGTTGTTAAGGTTCTGAATGATGGGTCTGCTGTTTTGTTTTGAATTTGGAGCTCTACACGAATTTTTCTGCAATCAGAATTGCAGAAAGTGTTTGGTTCCCGAAATCTGTTTGCTTCAACAGAAAAGGAGAGAGCTGGTTAGTTTTTCTGTGATTTGGTTAGAAGTTTAGAGGAAATATTGACTTGATTTGCTCCCCAGAGTAGCGTCACTTAAGTCCTCCTCTCATGACACAACATACCTGCGAGCTCTTGCACTCGAAAACCTAACAGAAATAAAGAAAGTTGCACTTTGCTGTTTTCCCTTTGTCTTGCGACAGCCCGCTAGAGCTGGGTTTATTCATCCAACTTGCTAGTTCAATCTTGTGCCCAAATGACTAATGACCAAGGTTGCCTGTTTTGATTCCAAGCTATAAGTATCTTGGTGTGAACTTGGGATGAGTTGCGGCTGCAAAAATTGCAGCAGAGAGGATAAGAGAGTTGCAGCAGATTTCATTCATTTTTTCAGATTGCAGAAAGCCCATTTTTCCTCCTACGTTGCATGCTTTGCATGAAAAATCTTCCAAAAATCTCATTGTTTTGGCTATGTCTAACTGGAAATGGATAAAGGTGCTGCATGAATCTTGTTTTGCCGAAAATTCCCTGAAGTTGCAAAGGCTCTCGAATGAAAGTAGCAACAGGGAATGATAGCTGGAAATTTGCAAAAGGCTTTCTACGTGGGTTGCATGAAAATTTCCAAAGGAAGTTGTGTTTTGATCCCTCAAATTCCCCTTTGTTCCACTATGACCCAACCAATTAAATCATTTCATCAATTTGGTCCTTGGCAGCTTTAATTTTTTGCAATTGCGTGGCTTGCTTTGCTTCAATTAACTACCATGCTTTATTAATTGCACTTAAGTAATAACTTTAGGGACTTTATGGCTAAGTGAGCTTTGTTTTGCCCATTTCTTTTATTTTTTTTTCTTAAATAAAGTGGTGCCTTGACCTTTTTATTATTTTGGAGGGTAATTGAATAATTTCACTTCATTGGGGCGTCAATTCAAGGGAGGTACACTCTATCCCTCATTTGCACTACATTTGACCTTACGTGCTCCTACGTGTTATGTGAATATGCATGCCTACTCCGCTTTCCTTGCCTCCTTGTGTGCATTTACTTGCTTTTGCTTTTATTTAAGTTTTATGGGGTATGTGTACACCTCTTGGCTTGTAATAGATAGGGCTCGTAGAGCATCTGGTCCATTTCCCCTTCCCCTTTATGCTTTCATGGGGTATGTGTACACCTCTTGGCTTGTAATAGATAGGGCTCGGAGAGCATCTGGTCCATTCACCCTTTCCCTTTATGTTTTCATGGGGTATGTGTACACCTCTTGGCTTGTAATAGCTAGGGCTCGTAGAGCATCTGGTCCATTTCCCCTTCCCTTTGGTTGCTTGTTTTTGTTGCTACATGTTTAATTGCTTTAGTAGGCTCTTGCATCTAGTCGAGCATGCTAAGTGCTACGTGCTACGTGTTTACGAGCGTTTTGGCATGTCTACTTGCTTTCATAACCATGAATGAATGGAATGGATGAATGTACGTCACCACACTAGTCCAATGCTAGTTGTGGCTCATTAGGCCATCCCTTTTTGTTAGCATATCATTTGCTTGTTCACCACATATCATGCATTTTCTTAGTTTTATCACTTGGTATGCTCCTCGAACCCCCTTTCCCTTCATTTTAGGATTTTTGCATATCATGATAGTTGTAGGGTCCATTTGCTTGAGGGTCCCCTTCCGATAAGGGAAACGAGCGAGTGTGGCTACTCGTTAGCCTTAGCACGCTAGTTTCGCCTTCTAATCAAAGGGAAAATCAAGTCACGATTTAGGTCTCCCCGTACCCAATATGCATGAATTCCTTAGGCTCATGCATTCTCAATCCACTCTATCATTACACTTTCACTTTTGTCTCATTTGCACACATGCACCTTTTTATCACTTTCACTTGCACACGAACCCTTTTATCTTCATTTGCACACGAACATTTTTATCTTCACTCGCACATGAGTACTTTCATCTACATTTGCACACCTTCACTCTTATCTTACTACTTTTATCATTTTTCTCACTTCACACAAACTCACACTTTCGCATGGCATGCATTCCACTCATTTTTCACGTCATTTAGGTTTAGGTGTGACCTCTCCAAAAGGATCATTATTGGGCTTCACAATTAATGTGATTGGCGCCACTCAACCTTTGAAGAGAAATTTCCCCCATATCCCCCTAGGTCTAGGTTTGTGCATTCATATAGGCGTATCCAACACGCGATACATATCTTGGGTAGAAAAATTAGGAAAAATTGGTTTAAGTCACGCAACTAGCCTTGGCTAGGTCGAAGGGGTGCCTTGGATTTTTATCCTTGCCTTCCCCTTCGTCAAATGTGACCCCCGATCCCTCTTTTTGGTTACGTAGACCCAAAAGTTCTTTAAAAGGGTTTATTTACTTTTTTCATTCAAAAACAAAAAAAAATCATTTTTGGGTGACTTGGTACACCCTAACTCGATACCAAGTGGCGACTCCATTTTCATTAAAAAAACCCTTTTTGAACTTCACTTGGCCAAATCGTCGCATTCTTAAGTCCCATGGCCTTTTACTTTTCATTTCGCACACGTTCACATGTATATCACACACACACTCACATCACACCATCACCATCATTCGAAAAGTGGGGCGCGACAGTTGGCGACTCCACTGGGGATTTCCTAAGTGGGTCCAAGCATTTGATTTGACCATTCTTTTCCCTTTTCTACCCTTTTTATGCATAGCATTTGGATATTAGGGTTGCATTTTTCTATTTTTAGGACTTTTGGCCTTGCACGCGTATCAAACTACTCCCTCACTCACGTATGTATGATTGGTTGTTTGGATGTATATTTTACTTGTTTTATCTCGCGCTTGCATTGCATTTGGGTGGGGGGACATATCCTAGAGCCTCGCGTTGGTTCTTGATCCCTCCCCTCCAAACGAGCACTAGCATACGTGCATACGCTTTAATTTTTCACCCTCCTTTATTTTTCTTTTAGTGGCTTGTCACGCCACTCCACCCTATTAGGATTTTAGGCGACTCACTTGGACGTGTGACCGCGACACGACGTGTGCGTAGCACGATCCGAGGGGTCACTCAATCTTCCGCTTTAAGCTTTGGGTTAATAGCCTTTAGCTTTTAGTGGAAGGTTGAGGATTTTTGATAGATTCACTCAGACATGTGGCCGTGACACGACGTGTGCGTAGCAATGTCTGGGGAATCGCTTGAGCCACCGACAAAGAACCTTGGGATTGATGACCCTTGGTTTCTAAGTCTGAAGGCTCGGGGACCTGAGCTCATCGAGTCTAGATGCATTAGTGAACCCCAACCTCATGCATCCATGATAGCTTGCCTAGGGCAGAGTCGGCCTTATCCTAAGCTAGGGACACTATTCACGAGGGGAGGGGTCCAACCCCTTTCTCCTTTTTATTGCTTTATTTCTTTGTATTTATTTCGTTATGACAATGTGTTATGTGCATTTATCTGGCTGAGCTAACTTTTCTTGGTTTTATGTCCCCATTGCATTCACAAACTCTAGCAAATAAGAGGTCTGGTACGACCTCCTTTTAGAACCTACCCTTATAGATAGGTTATTGCACGTTTAAATATTTTGGTGTGTTGCATTCATAGATTAGTAATTGCATATCATTCTAGGCCTACCTTGGCGTATAAAAGGTCCTTTTAGATCATGATTTCATTTCAA